>NC_088400.1:64608018-64803018 GCF_034236695.1 Oncorhynchus nerka | reverse complement strand
GCACTTCCTGTTTACAACAATTACAGCACTGTTTCCACCAGTGTAACTGTTACTGTCACTGTCTAGTATATTAACTGTAATTCACTAAACACATTCCTACACTTACAGTACCAGTCAAGAGGTTGGACACACCTACTCATTCAAGGGTTTCTCTTTATTTGAGACTATTTTCTATATTGTAAAATAATAGGGAAGACATCAAAAAAGTGTTAAACAAATCAAAATATATTTTAGATTCTTCAAAGTAGTCACCCTTTGCCTTGATGTCAGCTTTGCACACACTTGGCATTCTCTCAACCAGCTTCACCTGGAATGCTTTTCCAGCAGTCTTAAAGGAGTTCCCACATATGCTGAGCACTTGTTGGCTGCTTTTCCTTTACTCTACGGTCCAACTCATCCAAAACCATCTCAATTGGGTTGAGGTCAGGTGATTGCGGAGGCCAGGTCATCTGATGCAGCACTCCATCACTCTCCTTCTTGGTCAAATAGCTCTTATACAGCCTGGAGGTGTTTTGAGTCATTGTCCTGTTGGAAAACAAATGATAGTGGGACTAAGTGCAAACTAGATGGGATGGCGTATCGCTGCAGAATGCTGTGGTAGCCATGCTGGTTAAGTGTGCCTTGAATTGTAAATAAATCACCAACAGTGTCACCAGCAAAGCACCCCCACACCATCACACCTCCTACGCCCTGCTTCATGGTGAGAACCAAACATGCGGAGATCATCCGTTCACCTACTCTGCGTCTCACAAAGACACTGCGGGTTGGAACCAAACATCTCAAATTTGGACTCATCAGACCAAAGGACAGATTTCCACCGGTCTAATGTTCATTGCATGTATTTCTTGGCCCAAGCAAGTCTCTTCTTATTATTGGTCTTCTTTAATAGTGGTTTCTTTGCAGAAATTCTACCATGAAGGCCTGATTCACGCAGTCTCCTCTGAACAGTTGATGTTGAGATGTGTCTGTGACTTGAACTCTTTGAAGCATCTAATGAACTTATCCTCTGCAGCAGAGGTAACTCTGGGTCTTCCATTCCTGTGGCGGTCCTCATGAGAGCCAGCTTCATCATAGCGCTTGATGGTTTTTGCGACTGCACTTGAAGTAACTTTCAATGTTCTTGAAATTTTCCGTATTGACTGACCTTCATGTCTTAAAGTAATGATGGACTGTCGTTTCTCTTTGCTTATTTGAGCTGTCTTGCCATAATATGGACTTGGTCTTTTACCAATAGGGCTATTTTCTCTATACCAACCCTACCTTGTCACAACACAACTGATTGGCTCAAACACATTCAGAAGGAAAGAAACTCCACAAATGAACTTTTAACAAGGCACACCTGTTAATTGTAATGCATTCCACGTGACTACCTCATGAAGCTGGTTGAGAGAATGCCAAGAGTGTGCAAAGCTGTCATCAAAGCAAAGGGTGGCTATTTGAAGAATCTCAAATGATAATATATATATATATTTTGTTTTTTTTGTTGTTGTTTTGTTTTACACATTTTTGGTTACTACATATAAAATTATTTTGATATTTTTAACACTTTTTTTTGCTTACTACAAGATTCCTTTTGTGTTATTTCATATGTGTTTTGACGTCTTCACTATTATTCTATAATGTAGAAAATTGTAAAAATTAAGAAAAATCCTTAACTTTTGACTGGTACTATATATCCCATAGAACAGTGGTTCACAAATTGGTGGGTTGGGGTAACCTTAACTGAGTTTGACTGATTACTTTTGGAATGAGATTGTGGACTGGAAACGGGTTAGAAATGTGATTTTGGTTGACTTGGAAGGTCACAGGAAACTACTTCAGATAAACCATGTAAAAAAACAATCACTGCCAATGAATTCACAAAAGGCTTCTGGGAATAGCGTACTCACCATTAGGGAAGGCTAAATGTATCCTCCTGCTACTGAACAGTGACAGGAAGTCCTCGGTTATCAAAAGGAAGCGGTGACTGATCCTTTAAAGGGGCGGCCAGTGAGAAGCAGGGAGAAAGTCAATGCGTCCACTAAGTGACGACGACAGAGAAAAAGCGGCCACTTTGTCTAATAGCAAAAGGTTCTCCATTGATTTTTGTCTCCCCATGTTTTCCCCTTTAACTATAAATACTCTCCCGTCCTGAAACCTGACCCAGCACTAACTATTAAAACATCTAGAATAGAAGAAGTCTAGTATTACATCCGACTGGATCAGAAGTCGGCCTTAATCGTGGGACTTTGATTTTATTAGACGCAGACCGGTCTTAATGCAAAATGTCTTAAAACTCTAAAAGCTTAAATGTAATCAGTAAAAGAATGTTGTCGGCTTAGCACTATATAAACGGTTGTCTGTGGCGGGAGAGAGAGAGGGGCTGGGCTGGAACAGAGACTCTAATAAGGTTAGAGATGCATTACCTGGGGAGGCGACATTACAGAACACTGAGTTCCTGGGAGGACGATTGAACTGTCATCTACAGTATGATAAAGTGCATAATAAAGCCTTACTCTGCCTTCTTAACAACGCTATCAGCAAGACCGGTCCTGCAGGCCCTAGTTTTGTCATCCCTGGACTACTGTCCAGTTGTTTGGTCAGGTGACACAAAGAAGGACTTAGGAAAATTACAATTGGCCCAGAACAGGGCAGGGCGGCTGGCCCTTAAATGTACACAGAGAGCTAGCATTAATCATATGCAAGTCAATCTCTCCCGGCTGAAAGTGGAGGAGATTGACTTCATCACTACTTGTTTTTGTAAGAGGTGTTGACAAGCTGAATGCACTGAGCTTGTCTGTTTAAACTACTAGCTCACATCTCAGAAACCCATGCATACCCCACAAGACATGTCACCAGAGGTCTCTTCACAGTCCCCAAGTCCAGAACAGACTATGGGAGGCTCACAGTACTACATGGAACTCTATTCCACACTGTACACCTTATAGAACAGCTGGACTGTGAAGAGACACACACGCATACACACACACACATGATAACATACGCACTATACACACACATACACATGGGTTTTGTGTTGTAGATATGTGGTAGTAGAGTAGGGGTCTGAGGGCACATGGTGTGTTGTGAAATGTATTGTAATGTTTTTTAAATTGTATATAACTGCCTTAATTTCACTGGTCCCCAGGAAGAGTAGCTGCTGCTTTGGCAGGAACTAAAGGGGATCCTTAATAAACTCCAGGAAGAGTAGCTGCTGCCTTGGCAGGAACTAAAGGGGATCCTTAATAAATACAAAAGCAATGAGTGGCTCTTACAGGGTCAGAGTTCACCCAGACATAAAGGTTTTCAGATGATTTTCATACATCCAAATCTACAGTAAATACCTAAATGCTTCAGGCCTCAGGTGAATGAGAAATCACACCATCTAACTCCATTCAAATCTTGATATTACAAATGAATTTGACCGTGCCAAATTTGATTGAATATTTACCAGCGTGATTTAGAATATCTGACGAACAGGGCCATGTGGTAAACTGAGCCGACCATGAACAGGCAAATGGAGTGATTAGAAGAGGTCACTAGCGGGCCACGGGGCCTAGTGTGAGAGAACAGAGGAGTGTGTTAGAACATGAGGAGAGGGCTTGATTAAAACCCAGTGAAGAGACTATACTAGGCCAGTGGTATAATGGCATGCAGTGCCTAAGTTCCAAATGGAATGCTGAAAGAGGTCAGGCTGACCTTGCAGTCAGAGATCTAATCAGTGATTGTTGTGGACATTCTCATCAGCGTTCCTCTAGTCCAGTCCTCCTGTACCCCCAACAACATACATTTGTGTAGCCCCAGACAAGCAGACCTGATTCATCTCATTGAGGGCCTGATGATTAGTTGATAAGCTGAATAAGGTCTGCGTGTCTGGGGCTCCAATATAAATATGTTGGAAACACTGGAGATGGGAAACATTGGACTAGAGTATAGTTGGTGAGGAAGCCTACAATAGTCATTGATTTGATCTCTCTGACTGCAGTCAGGCTGACCTCTTTCAGCTTCTCATTTGCATAGCATTATACCACTTACTCTGCTAACCAGAATGACCCCTGGTTGGGGATGACCATGTATGGAATTACAAGTATCAATGGTTACTGAATCTGTATTCCTCTCCCACTTGATGTTTCAGTAAGCAAAACCGCCCACTGTCCTAGACCCCCAATTATCCTACACCCCCAACTATTGTACTGTACTGTACAGTAGCAACAGTGTTGTCTTCTATAGAATGGAGGAAGCCCAGCTAGCACATAACGTTCTGTGAACCATACGTTTCTTAGAGCTTGGTGAGAGCGTGGGTTGTCCTATGGGTTGTCCTAAGTAACCTTCCTCTATGGGAATTTCAGTACCTCAACACAATGTTTTCTCCAGGTTTCCTCATGGTTATATTAAAAGTCATGTTCTCAGAATATTAAGAAACATTAGTAACGTTCAAAGAACGATGTAGGAATGTTATTTAAAAACATTTACATTCCGTTCTCAGCGTCAACAAAACTATTTGACTCGGTCCTCTATCTTAAGTGATTTTAATGAGTGCGTGTTTCCTTTGAAATAGGGTTTGAATAGTCTAAAATGAACAGCTTTGTATGAGTAAAAAAGACACATGTCATGCTAGCTGCATCCTGGTGGCGCAGTGGACTAATTCAATGGATAGAGAACAGAAGATCATAGGTTTGAATCTCACTGACGCCATGCCACAATAAAAATGAATGTGTTTGCATGAATAATGCCTAAGCACATTGATTTCCATGTGTTCTGTCTATGCTGGGAGTTAGAAACCATTAAACTAAGCAGTCTTATTGAAACATGTTCTTAGAACGTTATTTAATTGCCTTCAAATAACCTAGAATTTCCATTCTCAGATCGTTAATAAAACCTCCCAGGAAAACTTTCAGGGAATCATAGATAAACGTTCTCAGAACCTCCCTGCAACCTAAAAATGTATGTTCCCAGAACAGGCAACATTTTCACTTCCGTTCTCAGAAGTTTTAACCGTCAGGAAACTCATGGCTTTGTTCCCACAACTTCCAAGGAACCAAAAGTGCCAGCTGGGAGGAAGCAGATTGGGTGAGAGAGAGAGATGTGTGGGATAATAGGTCAGGAGGTAGACAGAGAGGAGTGGGCCAGACGAGGTCAGGAGGTAGACAGAGAGGAGTGGGCCAGAAGAGGTCAGGAGGTAGATAGAGAGGAGTGGGCCAGAAGAGGGCAGGAGGTAGACAGAGAGGAGTGGGCCAGAAGAGGGCAGGAGGTAGACAGAGAGGAATGGGCCAGAAGAGGTCAGGAGGTAGACAGAGAGGAGTGGACCAGAAGAGGTCAGGAGGTAGACAGAGGAGTGGGCCAGAAGAGGTCAGGAGGTAGACAGAGAGGAATGGGCCAGAAGACAGGAGGTAGACGGAGTGGACCAGAAGAGGTCAGGAGGTAGACAGAGAGGAGTGGGCCAGAAGAGGTCAGGAGGTCAGAAGAGGTCAGGGGGTAGACAGAGAGAGGGCCAGAAGAGGTCAATGGGCCAGAAGAGGTCAGGAGGTAGACGGAGAGGAGTGGGCCAGAAGAGGTCAGACGGAGAGGAGTGGGCCAGAAGAGGTCAGGAGGTAGACAGAGAGGAGTGGGCCAGAAGAGGTCAGGAGGTAGACAGAGAGAGTGGGGAAGAGGTCAGGAGGTAGACAGAGAGGAGTGGGCCAGAAGAGGTCAGAGGTAGACAGAGAGTGGGCCAGAAGAGGTCAGGAGGTAGACAGAGAGGAGTGGGCCAGAAGAGGTCAGGAGGTAGACAGAGAGGAGTGGGCCAGAAGAGGTCAGGAGGTAGACAGAGAGGAGTGGGCCAGAAGAGGTCAGGAGGTAGACAGAGAGGAGTGGGCCAGAAGAGGTCAGGAGGTAGACAGAGGTCAGGTCAGAGGTAGACAGAGAGGAGTGGGCCAGAAGAGGTCAGGAGGTAGACAGAGAATGGGCCAGAAGAGGTCAGGAGGTAGATAGGAGAGGAGTGGGCCAGAAGAGGGCAGGAGGTAGATAGACAGGAGTGGGCCAGAAGAGGGTCAGGAGGGAGGTGGGCCAGAAGAGGGCAGGAGGTAGATAGAGAGGAGTGGGCCAGAAGAGGGCAGGAGGTAGATAGAGAGGAGTGGGCCAGAAGAGGGCAGGAGGTAGATAGAGAGGAGTGGGCCAGAAGAGGGCAGGAGGTAGACAGAGAGGAGTGGGCCAGAAGAGGTCAGGAGGTAGACAGAGAGGAGTGGGCCAGAAGAGGTCAGGAGGTAGACAGAGAGGAGTGGGCCAGAAGAGGTCAGGAGGTAGACAGAGAGGAGTGGGCCAGAAGAGGTCAGGAGGTAGACGGAGAGGAGTGGGCCAGAAGAGGTCAGGAGGTAGACGGAGAGGAGTGGGCCAGAAGAGGTCAGGAGGTAGACAGAGACGGAGAGTGGGCCAGAAGAGGTCAGAGGGACGGAGAGGAGGTGGGCCAGAAGAGGTCAGGAGGTAGAGAGGAGTGGGCAGAAGAGGTCAGAGGTAGGGAGAGGAGTGGGCCAGAAGAGGTCAGGAGGTAGACGGAGGAGTGGGCCAGAAGAGGTCAGAGGTAGACAGAGAGGAGTGGGCCAGAAGAGGTCAGGAGGTAGACAGAGAGGAGTGGGCCAGAAGAGGTCAGGAGGTAGACAGAGAGGGGACAGAAGAGGTGGGCCAGAAGGAGTGGGCCAGAAGAGGTCAGGAGGTAGACAGAGAGAGTGGGCCAGAAGAGGTCAGGAGGTAGACAGAGGAGAGGGCAGAAGAGGTCAGAGGTAGACAGAGAGGAGTGGGCCAGAAGAGGGCAGGAGGTAGATAGAGAGGAGTGGGCCAGAAGAGCAGGAGGTAGGCAGGAGGAAGAGGGCAGGAGGTAGATAGAGGAGTGGGCCAGAAGAGGGCAGGAGGAGGTAGATGGGCCAGAAGAGGGCAGGAGGGATAGAAGGAGGGCCAGAAGAGGGGAGGTAGATGGGCCAGAAGAGGGCAGGAGGTAGATGTGGGCCAGAAGAGGGTGGGAGATAGAGAGGGCCAGAAGAGGGCAGGAGGTAGATAGAGAGAGATGTGTGGGAGAAGAGGGCAGGAGGTAGATAGAGAGAGATGTGTGGGAGAAGAGGGCAGGAGACAGACAGAGAGGAGAGGAGTGGGTGAGACGAGAGTGTTGTCAGCATCTCAACTCAAGCTAACCAGTCTATCTATATGTGCTCTCCTCTTCTCTCCTCCATGAGAGCACGAGAACAGACTGTGTACTATCAGCAGACATGCCATGATGATACGCCATGTACAAGAGATAGTGGTCTTGTACCAATACTAAAGGCACTCTTCCTTTCTCCCCCACTTAGTAGTCTAATCACAGATCCCACACCTTACTGGATGGGTGAAAACAATGTAGAGGAACTCTGATTTTCACCTATCCTGTCACGTTACGTCAGTGTTTACTGGTTCTCATCAGGCAGGGAGGGAGGATGTGCAGTATTTATGTGTGGGCTTGTACCCTCATTAACGTTGCCCCGCCTCATGTTCTAACAGGAACATCAGTTTGTGTCTTTCATGTGCTATTTCTTAGAGGATATATTTTAAAGCCCGGGAAAAAAATCTGTTTTGGAAGAGGGTTGTTTTTTAGAATAGAACATAGAATACATCTTTATCATCCATAAAGTCAATAGGTTAAATTGGTTCTAGCTGTGTGGATGTCTCTCTGTTCCCGTTGTTTCTCTGGTTGAGGGTGACTCCCTTTCCTCTGTCAGGCAGAGGACAATACAGTGTTCATGGTAGAAGTTGCCTCCTTTCGCTCTCTCTCGCTCTCACACCCGCTCTTTCTCTCGCTCTCTCTCGCTCTCTCTCGCTCTCACACCCGCTCTTTCTCTCGCTCTCTCTCGCTCTCTCTCGCTCTCACACCCGCTCTTTCTCTCGCTCTCTCTCGCTCTCGCTCTCTCTCACACCCGCTCTTTCTCTCGCTCGCTCTCGCTCTCTCTCACACCCGCTCTTTCTCTCGCTCTCTCTCGCTCTCGCTCTCTCTCACACCCGCTCTTTCTCTCGCTCGCTCTCGCTCTCTCTCACACCCGCTCTTTCTCTCGCTCTCTCTCGCTCTCGCTCTCTCTCACACCCGCTCTTTCTCTCGCTCTCTCTCGCTCTCGCTCTCTCTCACACCCGCTCTTTCTCTCGCTCTCTCTCGCTCTCACACCCGCTCTTTCTCTCGCTCTCTCTCGCTCTCACACCCGCTCTTTCTCTCGCTCTCTCTCTCTCGCTCTCGCTCTCTCTCACACCCACTCTTTCTCTCGTGACTCATCAGAGATAGGGAGGGGTGTATGTCTGAGAGTGAGCTGAGTGAGCAAGATAAATGTTGGGATTGTGAAAAGGAAAGAGAAAGCAAGAGTGTGGGCTGACCGTGAAAGAGAGCGGACCAGCTCTTATCTGGAGAGAGGAGATCCCAGCTGTACCCAGTCTGCTGCGGATACACACAACAGAAGGCTGCTCCTCTCTCCTCTCTCTTCCTCATGCTAGGTCTTCTCGCATCTCTTCTGCTGCTCAGGTCACCAAAGCAGGCCAGCTACGGCTGCATCTCAGTAGTCTATAGTGGTATTCTCCACTCTTAACCCTTTGATTGGTGAACCAGCATCATGAGGATACTAGAAGATTTAGCCACTATAGAATATTGGGATCTACCCCCAGAATCACCAGTCAAAGGGTAAAGAGACTAGAAGAGGGTGCCACTATAGACTACTGAGATGCACCAATTCAAACCTCCACAGGTTCAATGATCCAGAGGTGGAGTCTCCTCCTGTCCTGTCTGAGGTGTGTATAGGACAGGTGAGCTCAAAAAAGCTGAACACTAGTAGGTGTGACCAGAGTAGTCTAGGAGGCTAGGAGTGCTCAGTGAATTAACCCCACAAGACATGGCTGGAAACTAGGGCACGTTGCTAGGGGAAAACAATCCTATTCCCTGGACACAGGATTACCGTCACCTCTTGTTATACTGCAGCAGGAGATGTGTGTGTGTGTAATGTCTGTTTGTCTGGGCAAGGGGATGTCAACAGCAACAAACTGACGCAGAGGCTATAAGCCAATAAGAGAGTATTGTTGACAGCTGTAGTATAGTAATACTATGATGGAGAGCAGAGTGGGAGGTCTGCTGTGAGAGGCTCAGTGGACACACACACACAGGTTCTTTGTTCAGTCTTTAGGCTGCATTCCTCTGTTCCATGAATGAAATCATGTAGGGCACTAAGGCTGAATGTTTTATATGAGAGATACACTGCCCAGGACAAGATGAGTAAAAAAGGTTCCGTTTTGTTACAGTACATTGTGATGCAACAACGATACTGTATGATGAAACTGTAAGCCTGATTGTCCCTGTGCCATTTAGCAGACACTTTTATGCAAAGCGACTTCCAGTCATGCGTGCAGACATTTCTATGTATTTGTGGTCCCGGGAATCAAACCCACTATCCTGGTGTTAGAAACGCGATGCTCTGCCAACTGAACTTACAAAGGACTAATTAATTAACAAGAGCTAACGGATGTTTAATCTGCTTGGCCGATATACCACAGTGCCCTCTGTGGGTAAAAATAATATCTAAAGGGATGTTAGCCTGTACTCGCCCCACTTACATAACCGCTAGCTAAAGATGCTAATGCTACACATGCTGGCTCAATGTAATCCCTGTCAAATGGGATGGATGGGTGGACCAGTGGTGCGGTATGGGGCATTCACACTCATCACCTCACACTGGCCTCTTATGAACCACAGCTTACCAGAGCCTGGATGGCTGAACACATTTGCTTGTCTTACAGGTCATACTGAAAAACCACACTGGCCACTCTGACCTTTTAAACAGCTGAGGTTTGATTGATTAGATATGCAGAGTAGCAACCGTTCAGGTGTTGATAAGATCATTCCCTGTAGCCTCTGTCTGGCTCCAGTGACTGTGTCTACAGAAAGAACCAGGTCGGACTGTATCTTAGGCAAGTGGAACTGCATCTTAGGCTAGTGGAACTGTATCTTAGGCTAGTGGAACTGTATCTTAGGCTAGTGGAACTGTATCTTAGGCTAGTGGAACTGTATCTTAGGCTAGTGGAACTGCATCTTAGGCTAGTGGAACTGCATCTTAGGCTAGTGGAACTGTATCTTAGGCAAGTGGAACTGCATCTTAGGCTAGTGGAACTGCATCTTAGGCTAGTGGAACTGTATCTTAGGCTAGTGGAACTGTATCTTAGGCTAGTGGAACTGTATCTTAGGCTAGTGGAACTGTATCTTAGGCTAGTGGAACTGTATCTTAGGCTAGTGGAACTGTATCTTAGGCTAGGTCGGCTGTATCTTAGGCTAGGTCGGCTGTATCTTAGGCTAGGTCGGCTGTATCTTAGGCTAGGTCGGCTGTATCTTAGGCTAGGTCGGCTGTATCTTAGGCTAGGTCGGCTGTATCTTAGGCTAGGTCGGCTGTATCTTAGGCTAGGTCGACTGTATCTTAGGCTAGGTCGGCTGTATCTTAGGCTAGGTCGGCTGTATCTTAGGCTAGGTCGGCTGTATCTTAGGCTAGGTCGGCTGTATCTTAGGCTAGGTTAGGTCGGCTGTATCTTAGGCTAGGTCGACTGTATCTTAGGCTAGGTCGGCTGTATCTTAGGCTAGGTCGACTGTATCTTAGGCTAGGTTGAGGAGTGATATTACCACTATGGTGTATTTGTAAGAATGCAGGAAGGATGGTTGAAGGTTTCCAGTACAAGGTTTCCAGTTCAGGATATTTATTAACTCATTTAAAAAGGCACCGCAAACGGACGCAGGAGCACATGGGGGGTAGGATGGCGATATGGAATGGCTTGAAAGGCCGGTAGGTAAGGTTTTGGTCTGGAGGGAATACAAAGGGGACATGGATATAAGACAAAGTGGCATAACTAAGGAGACATACATAGTATAACATGCTAACCAAACAAAGGACATGACCAATATCCATGGAACAGGATATACACTATATTCAGACAAAGGAGGTATTCTAAGGAAAGCATTATATAAACGCTCTGATTGGCAATAAACATACAGGCTAGAAAGTTAGCGTTAGAATGCCCAGAACTGGGCGCCCGGCTCACATCCGGGTGGTAGCCCGGTTCTAAATGGAATGCAGTCAATGCTAACCCAGTTCACTTGGGGGAATAATCCAATCCCCTCAGTGTCTCTCTGTCTGGGCTTGTCCAGCTTCTTGAGCTGGCTCACTGGTGATAGACATGGGCAAACATGTAGCACTCTACTGGACGCAACCCATTTAGTAACTTAAGGCTCAGCGAGTAAGGGAATTACTTTACTAAGATGATATTATATTTGATTTCCCTCTTTTCTTTAAATATTTGATTCTGTTTGATCAGATTCTATTCTATTTGACTATTCCAGACAGGTGTGAAATCAGTGGGTTGACCTTCCTATGGTGTTGTGGTGTGTGTTGATGTGTGTTTGTATATAGGCGTGTGTCATAGTTAGTGTTGAATGGGAGAGTTATTGTAAGGTGAAAGGCTTGTAGCCATCACTCATTTATCATTCCCCACCCGGTTACATGACTCAGAGCCCTTACTCACTGCTACTGGAGGTCTGTTGTGTTGTGTTTGTTAGGTCGCCACTTTATTACACTCAACACAGTCATTTATTCTGTTTGCGACTGTAATGCTATTGTGTCTGCCAGACTGTCTCTGCATTCAACAACACTAACCAAGTTTGGTGAGACAACGACATGTTGGCTGGAGCAGGAAGCAACTGCCTGACAACTAGCCAGTCAGGCCCCCAGCCAGGCAATGAGGCTACATTTGTTGCCTCTGTGTCTTCTCCTGTCCTGTCCTGACCTGCCCTGATTTGTCCTGTCATGATCTGACCTGACCTGACCTGTGTGCTGACCTGGCATTGACCTTTGACGTCTTGACCTCTGTGCAGTGTGCTGGAGAGGAGAACTGGGTGGACACCAGGACGGTGTACATCGGAAACAAGGAACCCCCACCGGGAGCAGAGGCCTACATTCCCCAGAGGTACCCCGACAACCGCATCATCTCCTCCAAGGTGAGAACCACAACCATGCTACAACCACATTACAACCACGTTATAACCACATTACAACCACGCTACAACCACGTTACAACCATGTTACAACCACGTTATAACCATGTTACAACCACATTACAACCACGTTATAACCATTTGCTGTTGCTTCCCTTTCCCCAGTACACCTTCTGGAATTTTGTTCCGAAGAATTTGTTTGAGCAGTTTAGAAGAATTGCCAATTTCTACTTCCTCATCATATTTCTTGTCCAGGTCAGAGCTTGACTGGTAGATTCAATTTGAGTCAATTTAAGGCTTAGTTGGCAAGAAGTATAAATCTGGCAAACGCAGAAGTTTCAGATAACAATAGATCATTCTCTTTTTCTCTCCCGCCCTCTTCAGTTGATAATTGACACTCCCACCAGTCCCATCACCAGCGGACTACCTCTCTTCTTTGTCATCACTGTCACGGCCATCAAACAGGGCTATGAGGACTGGCTCAGGCACAAAGCAGACAATGCTATTAACCAGTGTCCTGTGCACGAGGTGCAGCATGGGAAGGTGATCAGGAAACAGAGTCGTAAGCTGAGGGTACGTATCATCCTACAGCTGAAAATGACCTGGGATCAAACCTGGGTTCTTTGGATCAGACCCACGTATTAAGGTGTATTTTGAGTCGCGACCCACCATAAGGGTTGAGCAGAGAAAAAACATAAACAGACCAAAGACGAAGTACAAAATATCATTTTGACAGCGGAGAGAACATTTTTCCATTTTAAAGCTAATTTCCTGCAATTCTACACATTTTTGTCATGGAGCTGAGAGAGAATTGTGCAGTTTTTAAGCACATTTCCTGCATATTTTAACATGGCTAATGCTGTGTTCTTATGCTCAAATCATTCTAACACAAATCTATGGGGCCTCATTGTCTAGTTTTATTTAGTTGATTGTAAGTTCTCAAAGATTCTAGACTATTATAAAAAATATATATATGTCCATTATCTTTTCTACACACGTTCTATTTGGTTTTAATTGTTTACATTTCCAATTTTTAAGTAAAATGTTTTGCAATGCACAACAAATGTCATCCCGCAACCAACCTGGACCCCCAGTGACCCACACGTGGGTCCAACCCACATGCTTTAGGCAACTCAAGACTGTGTTATCCTATTGAGCTAAAGACATCTCTCTCACGCTCTAACTTCCAACCCACCCATTCACCCTTCCTTCCTTCCTTCCTTCCTTCCTTCCTTCCTTCCTTCCTTCCTTCCTTGCCTCCCTCCCTCCCAGGTGGGTGATGTGGTACTGATCAAGGAAGATGAGACGTTCCCCTGTGACCTCATCCTTCTCTCCACCAGTAGGGAGGACGGGACATGTTTTGTCACCACAGCCAGTCTGGACGGGGAGTCCAGTCACAAGGTAACACTACACTCTGACTGAGAGAGAGGAGGAGGGAGATGGGAGAGGTGGCTGAGGCAGAGATAAAGAAATAATGGGATAGAGTTGAGGGAGAACAGAAGAGTGAAAGAGAGAGAGAGAGAGCGTGAGAGACGGGGGACAGAGGGGAAAGAGTGAGTGAGAGAGAGGGTATGAGTGTGTATGTGAGGGATATAGAGAGATGGAGCGAAATGGAGAGAGAGAGTTTGTTTTCTGTTTCATTAGAGGGGTAGTGTGAGATGCGTCTTGGCTCGGTGTGTTCTTGATCTCGCTGTGACTCTCTCCATCCCTCCACAAAGACCTACTATGCTGTGCAGGACACTAAGGCCTTCATCACAGAGGAAGATTTTGATACTCTACAGGCTTCTATTGAATGTGAACAACCACAACCAGACCTCTACAAGTGAGTGACAACACTGCATCCAGACAATCAGAACTGGTTGTATAGAGAAAAACAACGCAAAACACACCAACTCACACATGCATTCCCTCTCTCCTTGGACAGATTCGTGGGCCGAATCAATATTTATTCGGACAGAAACGAGCCCATCGCGAGGTAAATCCATACCCAGGAAATAGACTCCAAATTCAGGAAGTCATTGCTCGTGTGTTTGCACAAAAACATTTTTTGAAGTGTATTCTAACAAAGAAGTGTATTCTGTGTTTGCTTCAGGCCTTTGGGATCTGAGAACCTACTTCTCAGAGGGGCGACACTGAAAAACACACAGCACATATATGGTAAGACACTACACTGGGTGACCTTGTAATGACATCACTAATAGAATCTAAAGACACTACACTGGGTGACCTTGTAATGACATCACTAATATAATCTAAAGACACTACACTGGGTGACCTTGTAATGACATCACTAATAGAATCTAAAGACACTACACTGGGTGACCTTGTAATGACATCACTAATAGAATCTAAAGACACTACACTGGGTGACCTTGTAATGACATCACTAATAGACTCTAAAGACACTACACTGGGCGACCTTGTAATGACATCACTAATAGAATCTAAAGACACTACACTGGGTGACCTTGTAATGACATCACTAATAGACTCTAAAGACACTACACTGGGCGACCTTGTAATGACATCACTAATAGAATCTAAAGACACTACACTGGGCGACCTTGTAATGACATCACTAATAGAATCTAAAGACACTACACTGGGCGACCTTGTAATGACATCACTAATAGACTCTAAAGACACTACACTGGGTGACCTTGTAATGACATCACTAATAGAATCTAAAGACACTACACTGGGCGACCTTGTAATGACATCACTAATAGAATCTAAAGACACTACACTGGGTGACCTTGTAATGACATCACTAATAGACTCTAAAGACACTACACTGGGTGACCTTGTAATGACATCACTAATAGACTCTAAAGACACTACACTGGGTGACCTTGTAATGACATCACTAATAGAATCTAAAATAGATTCCTAGTTTTCATTCATATAATGGGTTTGGAATGTTTAGAGGTTCCACTCCAAATCATTAAGTTCCTGTGTTCACACTGTGGGTTGCATATTGAGGCCAGCTGCTGAGGCCTGTACAGACCTGTATGAGTGAGAATATTACAAACTGTCAAGCCGTCATTACACTGCATGAGATGACATGACTGCAAGTCAAGTCTTATTATGAGATCAGATGAGTGTGATGGGAGATGATTTCTCAGATAATTGTAGGACACCATGACAGTATTCAGTACCGACAGACACTTGTCAGATCTGACTGATATTATTGCATCTCAATATTACAGTGTCGTTCCCGTTCCTAGTCTCTTTTCTTCATCTTCACATATGTGAAATGTCTCCCCAAGTTGACCCTCTGGTTTGTGTCTCCTAGCTGTTGCCATCTACACTGGTATGGAGACCAAGATGGCGCTCAACTACCAGTCCAAGTCCCAGAAACGCTCTGCAGTGGAGAAGTAAGGCCCACCAACATGGTTGTGTTTCTCACTTTATGATGCATGTTTACCATGTTTCCAGACAGGTTCACTTAACGTTAATTGCCATCTAATTGCATCATATCCATTTCCCCCTAAAGACCCATTCAGACCGTCCACCCTTCCTGAAGACATTCTTATGTAATTTCCTCTGCATCTGTCTCCCCTCCTCTCTGTCTCCCCTCCTCTCTGTCATCCCTCCTCTCTGTCTCCCCTCCTCTCTGTCATCCCTCCTCTCTGTCTCCCCTCTGTCTCCCCCCTCTCTGTCTCCCCCTCTCTGTCTCCCCCTCTCTGTCTCCCCTCCTCTCTGTCTCCCCCCTCTCTGTCATCCCTCCTCTCTGTCATCCCTCCTCTCTGTCTCCCCTCCTCTCTGTCATCCCTCCTCTCTGTCTCCCCTCTCTGTCTCCCCCTCTCTGTCTCCCCTCCTCTCTGTCATCCCTCCTCTCTGTCTCCCCCTCTCTGTCATCCCCCTCTCTGTCATCCCTCCTCTCTGTCTCCCCTCCTCTCTGTCATCCCTCCTCTCTGTCTCTCCTCCTCTCTGTCTCCCCTCTTCTCTGTCATCCCTCCTCTCTGTCTCCCCCTCTCTGTCTCCCCCCCTCTCTGTCTCCCCCTCTCTGTCTCCCTCCTCTCTGTCATCCCTCTCTCTGTCTCCCTCCTCTCTGTCATCCCTCCTCTCTGTCTCCCCTCCTCTCTGTCATCCCTCCTCTCTGTCTCCCCTCCTCTCTGTCATCCCTCCTCTCTGTCATCCCTCCTCTCTGTCATCCCTCCTCTCTGTCATCCCTCCTCTCTGTCATCCCTCCTCTCTGTCATCCCTCCTCTCTGTCTCCCCTCCTCTCTGTCTCCCCTCTCTCTGTCATCCCTCCTCTCTGTCATCCCTCTCTCTGTCTCCCTCCTCTCTCTCTGTCATCCCTCCTCTCTGTCTCCCCCCTCTCTGTCTCCCCTCCTCTCTGTCATCCCTCCTCTCTGTCTCCCCTCCTCTCTGTCTCCCCTCTGTCTCCCCCTCTCTGTCTCCCCTCCTCTCTGTCTCCCCTCCTCTCTGTCATCCCTCTCCTCTCTGTCTCCCCCTCTCTGTCTCCCCCTCTCTGTCTCCCCCTCTCTGTCTCCCCCTCTCTGTCATCCCTCCTCTCTGTCATCCCCTCCTCCTCTCTGTCATCCCTCCTCTCTGTCTCCCTCCTCTCTGTCTCCCCTCCTCTCTGTCTCCCCTCTCCTCTCTGTCTCCCTCCTCTCTGTCTCCTCTCTCTGTCTCCTCTCTGTCTCCCCTCTCTGTCTCCCCCTCTCTGTCTCCCCTCCTCTCTGTCATCCCTCCTCTCTGTCATCCCTCCTCTCTGTCTCTCCCCCTTTCCCTCCCCCTCTCTGTCATCCCTCCTCTCTCTCATCCCCCTCTCTGTCATCCTCCTCTCTTCAATCTCCCCTCATCCCTCCCTCTCTGTCTCTCCCCCTTTCTCTGTCCCCCCTTTCTGTCTCTCCTCCCTCTCTCTCTCCCCCTCTCTGTCCCCCCCTTCTGTCTGTCCCCCCTCTCTGTCCCCCCTCTCTGTCTGTCTCCCCTCTCTGTCTCTCCCCCTCTCTGTCTCTCCTCCCTCTCTGTCGCCCCCCTCTCTATCTCCCCCTCTCTGTCATCCCTCCTCTCTGTCATCCCTCCTCTCTGTCTCCGCCCCTCTCTGTCTCCCCCTCTCTGTCTCCCCCTCTCTCTGTCTCCCCCTCTCTCTGTCTCCCCCTCTCTCTGTCTCTCCTCCCTCTCTGTCACCCCCCCCTCATATCTCCCCCTCTCTCTGTCTCCTCCCTCTCTCTGTCTCCTCCCTCTCTCTGTCTCCCCCCCTCTCTGTCTCCCCCTCTCTCTGTCTCTCCTCCTCTCTGTCACCCCCCCCTATCTCCCCCTCTCTCTGTCTCCCCCTCTCTCTGTCTCCCCCTCTCTCTGTCTCTCCCCCTCTCTCTGTCTCCCCCCTCTCTGTCTCCCCCCCTCTCTCTGTCTCCCCCTCTCTCTGTCTCTCCTCCCCTCTCTGTCTGTCTCCCCCTCTCTGTCTGTCTCCCCCTCTCTGTCTCTCCTCCCCTCTCTGTCTCTCCCCCTCTCTGTCTCTCCCCCTTTCAATCTCCCCCTCTCTGTCTCTCCTCCCTCTCTGTCTCCCCCCCTCTCTGTCGCCCCCTTTCTGTCTCTCCTCCCTCTCTGTCACCTCCCCTCATATCTCCCCCTCTCTCTGTCTCCCCCTCTCTCTGTCTCCCCCTCTCTCTGTCTCCCCCCTCTCTCTGTCTCTCCTCCCTCTCTGTCACCCCCCCTCATATCTCCCCTCTCTGTCTCCCCCTCTCTCTGTCTCCCCCTCTCTCTGTCTCCCCCCTCTCTGTCTCCCCCTCTCTGTCTCCCCCTCTCTGTCTCTCCTCCCCTCTCTGTCTGTCTCCCCTCTCTGTCTGTCTCCCCCTCTCTGTCTCTCCTCCTCTCTGTCTCTCCCCCCCTCTCTGTCTCTCCCCTTTCAATCTCCCCCTCTCTGTCTCTCCTCCTCTCTCTGTCTCCCCCCTTTCTGTCTCCCCCTTTCTGTCTCTCCTCCCTCTCCTGTCTCCCCCTCTCTCTGTCGCCCTCTCTGTCTCCCCCTCTCCCTGTCTCTCCTCCCCTCTCTGTCTGTCTCCCCCTCTCTGTCTGTCTCCCCCTCTCTGTCTGTCTCCCCCCTCTCTGTCTCTCCTCCCCTCTCTGTCTCTCCCCCCCTCTCTGTCTCTCCCCCCTTTCAATCCCCTCTCTGTCTCTCCTCCCCTCTCCTTCCCCCTCTCTGTCTCCCCCCCTTTCTGTCCCTCCTCCTCCTCCTCTCTGTCTCTCCCCCTCTCTGTCTCCCCCTCTCTGTCTCTCCCCCTCTCTGTCTCTCCTCCCCTCTCTGTCGCCCCCCTCTCTATCTCCCCCTCTCTGTCTCCCCCTCTCTGTCTCTCTCCTCCTCTCTGTCGCCCCCCTTTCTCTCTCTCCCCTCT
This sequence comes from Oncorhynchus nerka, assembly GCF_034236695.1. Taxonomy (NCBI): domain Eukaryota; kingdom Metazoa; phylum Chordata; class Actinopteri; order Salmoniformes; family Salmonidae; genus Oncorhynchus; species Oncorhynchus nerka. The sequence goes on along the minus strand of NC_088400.1, from coordinate 64,784,694 downwards.
CCGCCCCCCCTTTCTATCTCCCCCTCTCTGTTGCCCCCCCTTTCTATCTCCCCCTCTCTGTCTCTCCTCCCCTCTCTGTCTCCCCCCTCTGTCTCCCCCTCTCTGTCCCCCTCTCTGTCACCCCCCTGTCTCTCCCCCTCTCTGTCCCCCCTCTCTCTGTCTCTCCTCCTCATATCTCCCCCTCTCTCTGTCTCCCCCTCTCTCTGTCTCCCCCCTCTCTGTCTCTCCTCTCTCTCTGTCTCCCCCTCTCTCTCTCCTCCCCTTTCTGTCTCCCCCTCTCTCTCTCCCCCATCTCTGTCTCTCCTCCCTCTCTCTCTCCTCCCCTCTGTCTCTCCCCCTCTCTGTCCCCCCCCCTCTCTGTCCCCCCCTCTCTGCCCCCTCTCTGTCTCCCCCTCTCTCTCTCCCTCCCCTCTCTGTCGCCCCCCCCTTTCTGTCTCTCCTCCCCTCTCTGTCTCCTCCCCCTCTCTGTCTCCCCCCTCTGTCTCTCCTCCCCTCTCTGTCGTCCCCCCTTTCTGTCTCTCCTCCCCTCTCTGTCTCTCCCCCTCTCTGTCTCTCCTCCCCTCTCTGTCTCTCCTCCCCCTCTCTGTCTCTCCTCCCCTCTCTGTCGCCCCCTTTCTGTCTCCCCCTCTCTGTCTCTCCCCCCTCTCTGTTTCTCCCCCCCTCTCTGTCTCTCTCCCCCTCTCTGTCTCTCCTCCCCTCTCTGTTGCCCCCCCTTTCTATCTCCCCCTCTCTGTCTCTCCCTCCTCTCTGTCTCCCCCCTCCAGGTCAATGAATGCGTATCTGATAGTGTACCTGTGCATCCTGATCAGCAAGGCTCTGATCAACACAGTGCTGAAGTATGTGTGGCAGGCTGACCCGGACAAAGACGAGCCCTTCTACAACCAGAAGACTGACACAGAGAGGCAACGCCATATAGTAGGTTATAAAACTACAATCATTTTTATGCAATAGCTGATGTTTTTTTTTCACCTCTCACTTTCCCTTTCTCTCTCTCTCCCTGTCACCTCTGACTGTCCCTCCTCATACCTCCCTCCCTCCTCTCTCTCTCCCTGTCACCTCTGACTGTCCCTCCTCATACCTCCCTCCCTCCTCTCTCTCTCCCTGTCACCTCTGACTGTCCCTCCTCCCCCTCTCCCTCCCTCTCTCTCTCCCTGTCACCTCTGACTGTCCCTCCTCCCCCTCTCCCTCCTCATACCTCCCTCCTCTCTCTCTCCCTGTCACCTCTGACTGTCCCTCCTCCCCCCTCTCCCTCCCTCTCTCTCTCCCTGTCACCTCTGACTGTCCCTCCTCCCCCTCTCCCTCCTCATACCTCCCTCCTCTCTCTCTCTCCAGTTGATCCGGGCGTTCACAGACTTCCTGGCCTTCATGGTGTTGTTTAATTACATCATCCCCGTGTCCATGTACGTTACCGTGGAGATGCAGAAGTTCCTGGGGTCCTACTTCATCATGTGGGATGATGAGATGTTTGACGAAGAACTGGGAGAGAGGGCTCAGGTTAACACATCTGACCTCAATGAAGAACTGGGACAGGTAGGCTATACACACAGTACACACAGTACACACACACACTCACCACTCTTACCTGAATGTGTGTGTTTTCCAGGTGGAGTACGTGTTTACAGACAAGACAGGCACCCTGACAGAGAACAACATGGAGTTTATAGAGTGCTGTGTGGACGGCTATGTTTACGTCCCTGATGCCATCTGTAATGGACAGGTCATGCCAGGGTCAACCAGCATGGACATGATCGACTCCTCACCTGGACCAGGGGGCAAGGTGAGACAGAGAGCCTCACTGTCACTTGATGGACTGTACGAATATGTACAGCACAAGTTACCCTTCCCTAACCACTGATGCAGGGTCAGACATTGTTTCATTCCACAATGAAGACCAGCTGGATACTAACAGCCTTTACCTGGATGTCCTGGGTGAACCGTAACCCTATGAAGACCAGCTGGATACTAACAGCATTTACCTGGATGTCCTGGGTGAAGCGTAACCCTATGAAGACCAGCTGGATACTAACAGCCTTTACCTGGATGTCCTGGGTGAACCCTAACCCTATGAAGACCAGCTGGATACTAACAGCCTTTACCTGGATGTCCTGGGTGAACCGTAACCCTATGAAGACCAGCTGGATACTAACAGCCTTTACCTGGATGTCCTGGGTGAACCGTAACCCTATGAAGACCAGCTGGATACTAACAGCCTTTACCTGGATGTCCTGGGTGAACCGTAACCCTATGAAGACCAGCTGGATACTAACAGCCTTTACCTGGATGTCCTGGGTGAACCGTAACCCTATGAAGACCAGCTGGATACTAACAGCATTTACCTGGATGTCCTGGGTGAAGCGTAACCCTATGAAGACCAGCTGGATACTAACAGCCTTTACCTGGATGTCCTGGGTGAAGCCTAACCCTATGAAGACCAGCTGGATACTAACAGCCTTTACCTGGATGTCCTGGGTGAAACGTAACCCTATGAAGACCAGCTGGATACTAACAGCCTTTACCTGGATGTCCTGGGTGAACCGTAACCCTATGAAGACCAGCTGGATACTAACAGCCTTTACCTGGATGTCCTGGGTGAACCGTAACCCTATGAAGACCAGCTGGATACTAACAGCCTTTACCTGGATGTCCTGGGTGAACCGTAACCCTATGAAGACCAGCTGGATACTAACAGCCTTTACCTGGATGTCCTGGGTGAACCGTAACCCTATGAAGACCAGCTGGATACTAACAGCCTTTACCTGGATGTCCTGGGTGAACCCAAACTCAGAGTGACACTGATACCTTCTCTAAGGATGACACATTCATCCACCCAGGGATCCAGTGTCACACACACACACACACACACACACACTGCTGTGTGCCAGGACTAGAGAGGGCCGCTTCACTCCGGTGACCAGCCTGTGCCATTCCTTTGTCTTCTGTGTGTATGAGGACTAAGAAGCATGACCTTCAGGACCTTCCAAATGATGACCTTCCAAATGATGTATTCAGACGTTTATGTTTCCTGTATTTATGTGTTGATACGTGTGTGTGTTGTGTGACGTGTTCTCTGTGCTTGGCTTGTCAGGAGTCTGAGGAGTTGTTCTTCCGGGCGTTGTGTCTGTGCCACACGGTACAGGTGAAGGAGGAGGAGACAGTGGATGGCATCAAGATGGGTATCCACCAGAACAAGGCCACCTCCTTCTACATATCATCCTCTCCTGACGAGGTGGCACTGGTGGAGGGCATGAAGAGGTGACTGGCTTGACACTCACTCACTCACCCACTCACTCACTCACCCACCCACCCACTCACTCACTCAATCACCCACTCACTCACCCACCCACCCACTCACTCACTCAATCACCCACTCACTCACTCACTCACTCACTCAATCACTCAATCACTGTCGCTCAATCACTCATGCACACACACACACACACACACACACACACACACACACACACACACACACACACACACACACACACAAAGGCAGAACGTCTTTCCTACTCCCAGCCATTTGAAATGAACTAGATAGATAGATAAGAACTAGATAGATAGATAATATACAGTGTATTTGGAAAGTATCCAGCAATCTACACACAAAACCCCATAATGACGAAGCGAAAACTGTTTTTTAAAATTATAAATAAAAAACAAAAATACCTTATTTACATAAATGTAATCCATTTTAGAATAAGGCTGTATGTAACGTAACAAAATATGGATAAAGTCAAGGGGTCTGAATACTTTCCCGAACGCACTGTATAGCCATACATTTACCTGCAGTTTAACCTGCTCCCCTATTCTGACAGTAATGGTACATTCCTCTTTCCCCCAGGCTTGGCTTCACCTATCTGCGGCTGAAGGACAGTCACATGGAGATTCTTAATAGGGAGGATGAGGTCGAGAGGTCAGTGTGTGTCCATTACTCCAGCCAAGGCCTGTGGGCATCAGTTTATCTTTGTGTGTGTGTTTGTGTATGTGTGTGTGGTCAGTAACCCAAACTCTTTCTCCCTTTCTCTCTCTTGCATCCAGGTTTGAGCTGCTGGAGGTATTGACCTTTGACTCTGTGAGAAGGAGAATGAGTGTTATCGTCAGGTCCACCACAGGTGCTGTACTATAGTACAATTACTACCATTATGATATTAGAACACAGAAACTAGATGTTACTGTACTATAGTACAATTACTACCATTTTATAATACTAGAACACAGAAACTAGAGGTACTGTACTATAGTACAATTACTACCATTTTATAATACTAGAACACAGAAACTAGAGGTACTGTACTATAGTACAATTACTACCATTATAATACTAGAACACAGAAACTAGAGGTACTGTACTATAGTACAATTACTACCATTTATAATACTAGAACACAGAAACTAGAGGTACTGTACTATAGTACAATTACTACCATTATGATATTAGAACACAGAAACTAGAGGTACTGTACTATAGTACAATTACTACCATTATAATACTAGAACACAGAAACTAGATGTATCTGTATGGGAGTGTTTGGTGCTTTTTCTAGAAAGCAGTCATTACTACGGCAACCCTGTCATTATTATTGTCTGTCTGTCTGTCTGTCTGTCTGTCTGTCTGTCTGTCTGTCTGTCTGTCTGTCTGTCTGTCGAGAGGGCCGTATGTGTGCTAGGAGCTCAACAGGCAGAAGGCATACTAATGACGGTAGAGTCAGTCTCACTGAGGAACATCTCTAGTATTGTCTGCCCTCACTTCTGCAAACCAATGATGCTTCTCTCTGCTAACGAGGAACCTGTTTTTAACTGTGTGGTTGTCCACAGGGGAGTACTACCTGTTCTGTAAAGGGGCCGACTCCTCCATCTTCCCCAGGGTGATCTCTGGCAAGGTGGAGCAGGTCAAAGCCAGAGTGGAGCACAACGCTGTGGTAAGGACACACACACACACACACACACACACACACACACACATACAGCCATTATTAGACACTAGAGGCGATTGTCCTAAAGTAGCTCCAAAATCAGACTTTCAGAGTTTCTGACCTCAAATACATTTTTTACTTTCATTTTTGCTTTGCTTGAGGTGTATATTGTCATATGGCTGTATGGTAGACCCTGCTAAATGCTAACTGATTCTTGTATCCTTTAGTGGTAGTGTCCTTACTTAAGATGTTGGCCACCAAAAGTTCCAAGTTGTATATGGAATGTAACTGAGATGGTGATTGACTGTCATTATGTAGTGTTTGGTGCCAACATTGAGGTAGTCTACTGATCAAATCAAATCAAATCAAATTTATTTATATAGCCCTTCGTACATCAGCTGATATCTCAAAGTGCTGTACAGAAACCCAGCCTAAAACCCCAAACAGCAAACAATGCAGGTGTAAAAGCACGGTGGCTAGGAAAAACTCCCTAGAAAGGCCAAAACCTAGGAAGAAACCTAGAGAGGAACCAGGCTATGTGGGGTGGCCAGTCCTCTTCTGGCTGTGCCGGGTAGAGATTATAACAGAACATGACCAAGATGTTCAAATGTTCATAAATGACCAGCATGGTCGAATAATAATAAGGCAGAACAGTTGAAACTGGAGCAGCAGCACAGTCAGGTGGACTGGGGACAGCAGGAGTCATCATGTCAGGTAGTCCTGGGGCACGGTCCTAGGGCTCAGGTCCTCCGAGAGAGAGAAAGAAAGAGAGAATTAGAGAGCATATGTGGGGTGGCCAGTCCTCTTCTGGCTGTGCCGGGTGGAGATTATAACAGAACGTGGCCAAGATGTTCAAATGTTCATAAATGACCAGCATGGTCGAATAATAATAAGGCAGAACAGTTGAAACTGGAGCAGCAGCACAGTCAGGTGGACTGGGGACAGCAAGGAGTCATCATGTCAGGTAGTCCTGGGGCACGGTCCTAGGGCTCAGGTCCTCCGAGAGAGAGAAAGAAAGAGAGAATTAGAGAGAGCATATGTGGGGTGGCCAGTCCTCTTCTGGCTGTGCCGGGTGGAGATTATAACAGAACGTGGCCAAGATGTTCAAATGTTCATAAATGACCAGCATGGTTGAATAATAGTAAGGCAGAACAGTTGAAACTGGAGCAGTGTGATCCCTGTGTGTCCGTGGCTCTGGCCCAAAGGATGACATAATTGTGGATGCAGTTTGGGTAGCCGTTGGCAGCGGTGCCGACCCGTTTCTGTTTACTGTCAGGGCGAATGTGTTTCCCTGGTTACGTTACAATGGGATGGCCAGCGGTGATGCTGGTGTGAACCAGGCTGGCGCCGAGAGAATGTCAGAACTGAGGTCTCACTGTTTGTGTGCGTGTTTGTTTGTGTGCGTGTTTGTTTGTGTGCGTGTTTGTTTGTGTGTGTGCGTGTATTTGCTTATGTGAAAGGTCAAGGTCATAAGTCTACTGCCACAGACTAAACTGGTATGTAAACTCTGCCCAGTGGGACATCCCTCGATGCCAGTTGTGCAAACTGCAGCTTTTTGTAACCCACTGCTCTGTCAGTGATGTCATTGAGCTAAACGACTACCGCCCCGTAGCACTCACTTCCGTCATCATGAAGTGCTTTGAGAGACTAGTCAAGGACCATATCACCTCCACCCTACCTGACACCCTAGACCCACTCCAATTTGCTTACCGCCCAAATAGGTCCACAGACGATGCAATCTCAACCACACTGCACACTGCCCTAACCCATCTGGACAAGAGGAATACCTACGTGAGAATGCTGTTCATCGACTACAGCTCAGCATTTAACACCATAGTACCCTCCAAACTCATCTCTAAGCTCGAGACCCTGGGTCTCGACCCCGCCCTGTGCAACTGGGTACTGGACTTCCTGACGGGCCGCCCCCAAGTGGTGAGGGTAGGTAACAACAACTCCCTGTTCACCCACGACTGCGTGGCCATGCACGCCTCCAACTCAATCATCAAGTTTGCGGACAACACTACAGTGGTAGGCTTGATTACCAACAACGACGAGATGGCCTACAGGGAGGAGGTGAGGGCCCTCGGAGTGTGGTGTCAGGAAAATAACCTCACACTCAACGTCAACAAAACAAAGGAGATGATTGTGGACTTCAGGAAGCAGCAGAGGGAGCACCCCCCTATCCACATCGACGGGACAGTAGTGGAGAGGGTAGAAAGTTACACATCACGGACAAACTGAATTGGTCCACCTACACAGACAGCATCGTGAAGAAGGTGCAACAGCGCCTCTTCAACCTCAGGAGGCTGAAGAAATTCGGCTTGTCACCAAAAGCATTCACAAACTTCTACAGATGCACAATCGAGAGCATCCTGTCGGGCTGTATCACCGCCTGGTACGGCAACTGCTCCGCCCACAACCATAAGGCTCTCCAGAGGGTAGTGAGGTCTGCACAACTCATCACCAGGGGCAAACTACCTGCCCTCCAGGACACCTACACCACCCGATGTCACAGGAAGGCCATAAATATCATCAAGGACAACAACCACCCGAGCCACTGCCTGTTCACCCCGCTATCATCCAGAAGGCGAGGTCAGTACAGGTGCATCAAAGCAGGGACCGATAGACTGAAAAACAGCTATCTCAAGGCCATCAGACTGTTAAACAGCCACCACTAACATTGAGTGGCTGCTGCCAACACACTGACTCAACTTCAGCCACTTTAATAATGGAAATTGATGGAAATTGACGTAAAAATATATCACTAGCCACTTTAAACAATGCTACTTAATATAATGTTTACATACCCTACATTACTCATCTCATATGTATATGTATATACTGTATTCTATACCATCTACCGCATCTTTATGTAATACATGTATCACTAGTGTCACGTTCTGACCTTAGTTCCTTTGTTATGTCTTTGTTTTAGTATGGTCAGGGCGGGAGTTGGGTGGGTTGTCTATGTTCCGTTTTCTATGTTGTGTGTTTGGCCTGGTATAGTTCTCAGAGGCAGGTGTCGTTAGTTGTCTCTGATTGAGAATCATACTTACCGGTAGGGAGCCTTTTCCCACTTGTGTTTCGTGGGTGTTTATTTTCTGTCTTTGTGTATGTCACCAGACAGGACTGTTTCGGTTCGTATCATTCTCGGTGTTATTTTAGGTTTAGTGTTCTGAGTTGAATAAATATTGTCATGAACACGTACCACACTGCGCTTTGGTCCGATCCTTGCGACTCCTCGTTAGAAGAAGAGGACGAGAGTTACAACTAGCCACTTTAAACTATGCCACTTTGTTTACATACCCTACATTACTCATCTCATATGTATATACTGTACTCGATACCATCTACTGCATCTTGCCTATGCCGTTCTGTACCATCACTCATTCATATATCTTTATGTACATATTCTTTATCCCTTTACACTTGTGTGTATAAGGTAGTAGTTTTGGAATTGTTAGGTTAGATTACTCGTTGGTTATTACTGCATTGTCGGAACTAGAGGCACAAGCATTTCGCTACACTCACATTAACATCTGCTAACCATGTGTATGTGACATAAATTTGATTTGATTTGACTGTTTTTAACGGGGAAAAAGAACAGAACAGTGGAATAATTGTTATTATCGGATTATCAACTGCAACATCAGTGTCCAGTAATCATATCAAAGCATAACATAATTATCTCTCGCTCTCTCTATTTCTCTCTCTCTATTTCTCTCTCTCTCTCTTCAGGAGGGCCTACGGACACTGTGCGTGGCGTACAGGAAGTTGAGCGTGGCTCAGTACGAGGAGACGTGTCACCTGCTGAACAGCGCCAAGCTGGCCCTGCAGGACCGAGACAGGAAGCTGGCCGAGGCCTATGACCTCATTGAGAAGGACTTCGTACTGCTGGGGGCCACCGCCGTGGAGGACAGGTAACGTTCTGGAACCATAGCAGCGTAGAATCATACAATCTACATTGTCTTTTCTACCCAATTATATGTATATATTCATGGGGCCACCACAGTTGAGGACAGGTGCCGATCTAGAATCACAACGTAGAATCAGAACCACCATCATGTGGATTTTAGATCTATTGCTTCTACTAATTATATTTCTATATTCTGGACAGAAGAGTTATATTAAGGGCAACTCTCTTTAGAGCTAACAATGTATGGGGCTTGAGAGACGGAGTAGATTAGCAGCTGTAGAAGATTTATTTTACTGCTGCTCTTGAATTACTTGTTACTTTTATCTCTTATTCTTTTCCGTGTTTTTCGAAACTGCACTGTTGGTTAGGGACATTTCACTGTTGTATTCGGCGCATGTGACTAATACAATTTTGATTTGATTCAACTGAAAGTCAACCTCACTCTCCAAGCCCTAGTTTGCATAGTTAATTAATGACAATCGGACTCACTGACCCGGTCTAGGATGTTAGCTATTGAATGAATCACATTGTTGAACTATAGACCTGACCATTCCTGTAATGATGTTAGCTATTGAACGAATCACATTGTTGAACTATAGACCTGACCATTCCTGTAATGATGTTAGCTATTGAACGAATCACATTGTTGAACTATAGACCTGACCATTCCTGTAATGATGTTAGCTGTTGAACGAATCACATTGTTGAACTATAGACCTGACCATTCCTGTAATGATGTTAGCTATTGAACGAATCACATTGTTGAACTATAGACCTGACCATTCCTGTAATGATGTTAGCTGTTGAACGAATCACATTGTTGAACTATAGACCTGACCATTCCTGTAATGATGTTAGCTGTTGAACGAATCACATTGTTGAACTATAGGGCTGACCATTCCTGTAATGATGTTAGCTGTTGAACGAATCACATTGTTGAACTATAGACCTGACCATTCCTGTAATGATGTTAGCTATTGAACGAATCACATTGTTGAACTATAGACCTGACCATTCCTGTAATGATGTTAGCTATTGAACGAATCACATTGTTGAACTATAGACCTGACCATTCCTGTAATGATGTTAGCTATTGAACGAATCACATTGTTGAACTATAGACCTGACCATTCCTGTAATGATGTTAGCTGTTGAACGAATCACATTGTTGAACTATAGACCTGACCATTCCTGTAATGATGTTAGCTGTTGAACGAATCACATTGTTGAACTATAGACCTGACCATTCCTGTAATGATGTTAGCTATTGAACGAATCACATTGTTGAACTATAGACCTGACCATTCCTGTAATGATGTTAGCTATTGAATGAATCACATTGTTGAACTATAGACCTGACCATTCCTGTAATGATGTTAGCTATTGAACGAATCACATTGTTGAACTATAGACCTGACCATTCCTGTAATGATGTTAGCTGTTGAACGAATCACATTGTTGAACTATAGACCTGACCATTCCTGTAATGATGTTAGCTATTGAACGAATCACATTGTTGAACTATAGACCTGACCATTCCTGTAATGATGTTAGCTGTTGAACGAATCACATTGTTGAACTATAGACCTGACCATTCCTGTAATGATGTTGACCATTCCTGTAATGCTGTTGAACGAATCACATTGTTGAACTATAGACCTGACCATTCCTGTAATGATGTTAGCTATTGAACGAATCACATTGTTGAACTATAGACCTGACCATTCCTGTAATGATGTTAGCTGTTGAACGAATCACATTGTTGAACTATAGACCTGACCATTCCTGTAATGATGTTAGCTATTGAACGAATCACATTGTTGAACTATAGACCTGACCATTCCTGTAATGATGTTAGCTGTTGAACGAATCACATTGTTGAACTATAGACCTGACCATTCCTGTAATGATGTTAGCTATTGAACGAATCACATTGTTGAACTATAGACCTGACCATTCCTGTAATGATGTTAGCTATTGAACGAATCACATTGTTGAACTATAGACCTGACCATTCCTGTAATGATGTTAGCTGTTGAACGAATCACATTGTTGAACTATAGACCTGACCATTCCTGTAATGATGTTAGCTATTGAACGAATCACATTGTTGAACTATAGACCTGACCATTCCTGTAATGATGTTAGCTATTGAACGAATCACATTGTTGAACTATAGACCTGACCATTCCTGTAATGATGTTAGCTGTTGAACGAATCACATTGTTGAACTATAGACCTGACCATTCCTGTAATGATGTTAGCTGTTGAACGAATCACATTGTTGAACTATAGACCTGACCATTCCTGTAATGATGTTAGCTATTGAACGAATCACATTGTTGGCTGACCATTCCTGTAATGATGTTAGCTATTGAACGAATCACATTGTTGAACTATAGGGCTGACCATTCCTGTAATGATGTTAGCTATTGAACGAATCACATTGTTGAACTATAGACCTGACCATTCCTGTAATGATGTTAGCTATTGAACGAATCACATTGTTGAACTATAGACCTGACCATTCCTGTAATGATGTTAGCTATTGAACGAATCACATTGTTGAACTATAGACCTGACCATTCCTGTAATGATGTTAGCTATTGAATGAATCACATTGTTGAACTATAGACCTGACCATTCCTGTAATGATGTTAGCTATTGAACGAATCACATTGTTGAACTATAGGGCTGACCATTCCTGTAATGATGTTAGCTATTGAACGAATCACATTGTTGAACTATAGACCTGACCATTCCTGTAATGATGTTAGCTATTGAACGAATCACATTGTTGAACTATAGACCTGACCATTCCTGTAATGATGTTAGCTATTGAACGAATCACATTGTTGAACTATAGACCTGACCATTCCTGTAATGATGTTAGCTATTGAACGAATCACATTGTTGAACTATAGACCTGACCATTCCTGTAATGATGTTAGCTGTTGAACGAATCACATTGTTGAACTATAGACCTGACCATTCCTGTAATGATGTTAGCTGTTGAACGAATCACATTGTTGAACTATAGACCTGACCATTCCTGTAATGATGTTAGCTGTTGAACGAATCACATTGTTGAACTATAGACCTGACCATTCCTGTAATGATGTTAGCTATTGAACGAATCACATTGTTGAACTATAGACCTGACCATTCCTGTAATGATGTTAGCTGTTGAACGAATCACATTGTTGAACTATAGACCTGACCATTCCTGTAATGATGTTAGCTGTTGAACGAATCACATTGTTGAACTATAGGGCTGACCATTCCTGTAATGATGTTAGCTATTGAACGAATCACATTGTTGAACTATAGACCTGACCATTCCTGTAATGATGTTAGCTGTTGAACGAATCACATTGTTGAACTATAGGGCTGACCATTCCTGTAATGATGTTAGCTGTTGAACGAATCACATTGTTGAACTATAGACCTGACCATTCCTGTAATGATGTTAGCTATTGAACGAATCACATTGTTGAACTATAGACCTGACCATTCCTGTAATGATGTTAGCTGTTGAACGAATCACATTGTTGAACTATAGACCTGACCATTCCTGTAATGATGTTAGCTATTGAACGAATCACATTGTTGAACTATAGGGCTGACCATTCCTGTAATGATGGCACGTGTTCTTTCCCAAAGCAGCCTGTGAACCAGTAATATTAGTTAGCTACAGTCTCTCAGGCTTAACCTCAACATTAACCTCCACATGAACCTCAACATTAACCTCCACATGAACCTCAACATTAACCTCCACATGAACCTCGACATGAACCTCAACATGAACCTCAACATGAACAGTAGCTTCAGTAGTCAGTCAGTCCATATGTTGTGTGTGTCAGTCCCCAGTGCAGCCAGCTAATGAGCAGATAACCACATTAGAGTTCCACTGTTATTGATCTCTGCCAGACATCCATAGCAGCTGATGAAGTGTGGTCTCTTGCTGCTCTTCTGTCTGTCAGCACAGACGTCATGCTGAAGCACCAGAGGTTTTACTCTGGTATCAGGTCGGCTTCTGCCCCATTAAATAGAGTCAGTCACAGCCCATCACTTTGCCTTTCTCTCACACACTTCTCTATCTGTCTATCTGTGTGTTAGTGAGTGGTGTTTTAGTCTCACCATCTTCCTTTACATCTGTCTTTGTGTGTGCATGTTGATGCGTGCACGTGTGTGTGTGTGTGTATGTTGATGCTTGCACGTGTGTGTGTGTGTGTGTGTGCATGTTGATGCGTGCACGTGTGTGTGTGTGTGTGTGTATGTTGATGCGTGCACGTGTGTGTGTGTGTGTGTGTATGTTGATGCGTGCACGTGTGTGTGTGTATGTTGATGCGTGCACGTGTGTGTGTGTGTGTGTGTGTATGTTGATGCGTGCACGTGTGTGTGTGTATGTTGATGCGTGCACGTGTGTGTGTGTTTCTGTTTTTCTGTCCGTTTGTTTTTCTATCCGTCTGTGTGTTTGTCTGTGACTCCTGGGCTGTGGTAGTAATTAGCTGGTTGGCAGGCAGCAGCGGTGTAGGGAGCTGTGAATCCTAACTGCACTGCAGCTTTGTTATAGACTTCCCTGCTCGGTGACGTTGGACTGCTGCTGCAACAAACCAGCTCCCCAAACACACTCCAGCTCAACACCCCAAAGCCAATTGACTATGCCAGTGGAGGCTGCTGAGGGGAGGACGGCTCATAATATTGGCTCTAACGGAGAGAATGGAATGGCACCGAACACATGGAAACCACACATTTGGTACCATTCCACTGATTCCGCTCCAGTCATTACCACGAGCCTGTACTCCCCAATTAAGGTGCCACCAGCCTCCTGTGTACAGTCATGGCCAAAAGTTTTGAGAATGACACAAATATTAATTTTCACAAAGTTTGCTGCTTCAGTGTCTTTATATATTTTTGTCAGATGTTACTCTGGAATACTGAAGTATAATTACAAGCATTTCATAGGTGTCAAAGGCTTTTATTGACAATTACATGAAGTTGATGCAAAGAGCCAATATTTGCAGTGTTGACCCTTCTTTTTCAAGAACTCTGCAATCCGCCCTGGCATGCTGTCAATTAACATCTGGGCCACATCCTGACTGATGGCAGCCCATTCTTGCATAATCAATGCTTGGAGTCTGTCAGAATTTGTGGGTTTTTGTTTGTCCACCCGCCTCTTGACGATTGATCTCTGCCAGTTCACAATAGGATTAAGGTCTGGGGAGTTTCCTGGCCATGGACCCAAAATATCGATGTTTTGTTCCCCGAGCCACTTAAGTTCTCACTTTTGCCTTATGGCACGGTGCGCCATCATGCTGGAAAAGGCATTGTTCGTCACCAAACTGTTCCTGGATGGTTGGGAGAAGTTGCCCTCGGAGGATGTGTTGGTACCATTCTTTATTCATGGCTGTGTTCTTAGGCAAAATTGTGAGTGAGCCCACTCCCTTGGCTGAGAAGCAACCCCACACATGAATGTTCTCAGGATGCTTTACAGTTGGCATGACACAGGACTGATGGTAGCGCTCACCTTGTCTTCTCCGGACAAGCTTTTTTCCGGATGCCCCAAACAATCGGAAATGGGGATTCATCAGAGAGAATGACTTTACCCCAGTCCTCAGCAGTCCAATCCCTGTACCTTTTGCAGAATATCAGTATTTTTCCTGGAGAGAAGTGGCTTCTTTGCTGCTTTTCTTGACACCAGGCCATCCTCCAAAAGACTTCGCCTCACTGTGCGTGCAGATGCACTCACACCTGCCTGCTGCCATTCCTGAGCAAGCTCTGTACTGGTGGTGCCCCGATCCCGCAGCTGAATCAACTTTAGGAGACGGTCCTGGCGCTTGCTGGACTTCCTTGGGCGCCCTGAAGCCTTCTGCACAACAATTGAACCGCTCTCCTTGAAGTTCTTGATGAATCGATAAATGGTCGATTTAGGTGCAATCTTACTGGCAGCGCTATCCTTGCCTGGGAAGCCCTTTTTGTGCAAAGCAATGATGACGGCACATGTTTCCTTCCAGGTAACCATAGTTGACAGAGGAAGAACAATGATTCCAAGCACCACCCTCCTTCTGAAGAATCCAGTCTGTTATTCGAACTCAATCAGCATGACAGAGTGATCTCCAGCTGTGTCCTCGTCAACACTCACACCTGTGTTAACGAGACAATCACTGACATGATGTCAGGTGGTCCTTTTGCGGCAGGGCTGAAATGCAGTGAAAATGTTTTTGGGGGATTCATTTAATTTGCATGGCAAAGAGGGACTTTGCAATTAATTGCAATTAATCTGATCACTCTTCATAACATTCTGGAGTATATGCAAATTGCCATCATACAAACTGAAGCAGCAGACTTTGTGAAAATGAATATTTGTGTCATTCTCAACTTTTGGCCACGACTGTACTGTACTTAACTACATTTAGATTGTGAGGGATACTTTTACAGTGTAAAACAGAACCACACTATGTTTTGACAACGGTATCTTACTGGAGATAGTTGGTGTAGGACTTGTATTCTAAACTGTTTGTGTCTGCACCATTCCATTCTACTTGTATTCTAAACTGTTTGTGTCTGTACCATTCCATTCTGCTTGTATTCTAAACTGTTTGTGTCTGCACCATTCCATTCTACTTGTATTCTAAACTGTTTGTGTCTGTACCATTCCATTCTGCTTTTATTCTAAACTGTTTGTATCTGCACCATTCCATTCTGCTTGTATTCTAAACTGTTTGTGTCTGCACCATTCCATTCTACTTGTATTCTAAACCATTCCATTCTACTTGTATTCTAAACTGTTTGTGTCTGTACCATTCCATTCTACTTGTATTCTAAACTGTTTGTGTCTGCACCATTCCATTCTACTTGTATTCTAAACTGTTTGTGTCTGCACCATTCCATTCTACTTGTATTCTAAACTGTTTGTGTCTGCACCATTCCATTCTACTTGTATTCTAAACTGTTTGTGTCTGTACCATTCCATTCTACTTGTATTCTAAACTGTTTGTATCTGCACCATTCCATTCTGCTTGTATTCTAAACTGTTTGTGTCTGCACCATTCCATTCTACTTGTATTCTAAACTATTTGTGTCTGCACCATTCCATTCTACTTGTATTCTAAACTGTTTGTGTCTGCACCATTCCATTATACTTGTATTCTAAACTGTTTGTATCTGCACCATTCCATTCTGCTTGTATTCTAAACTGTTTGTGTCTGCACCATTCCATTCTGCTTGTATTCTAAACTGTTTGTGTCTGCACCATTCCATTCTGCTTGTATTCTAAACTGTTTGTGTCTGCACCATTCCATTCTGCTTGTATTCTAAACCTGAACAAATCACCTCTGCTCTGTATGGATGTGGTAGAATTAGAGATTTAGAAGAATTATTGAAAGATTGACAGAATGCAGCATTCAGTCTGATGACCATGTACCGCGTTGCTCCATTGACAGCTAATGACCATGCACAGCGCTGTTCCATTGACTGCTGATGACCATGTACAGCGTTGCTCCATTGACAGCTAATGACCATGTACAGCGTTGCTCCATTGACAGCTAATGACCATGCACAGCGCTGTTCCATTGACTGCTGATGACCATGTACCGCGTTGCTCCATTGACAGCTAATGACCATGCACAGCGCTGTTCCATTGACTGCTGATGACCATGTACAGCGTTGCTCCATGACAGCTAATGTACAGCGCTGTTCCATTGACTGCTAATGACCTAATGACCATGCACAGCGCTGTTCCATTGACTGCTGATGACCATGTACAGCGCTGTTCCATTGACTGCTAATGACCATGTACAGCGCTGTTCCATTGACTGCTGATGACCATGCACAGCGCTGTTCCATTGACAGCTAATGACCATGCACAGCGCTGTTCCATTGACTGCTGATGACCATGTACAGCGTTGCTCCATTGACTGCTGATGACCATGTACAGTGTTGCTCCATTGACTGCTGATGACCATGTACAGCGCTGTTCCATTGACTGCTGATGACCATGTACAGCGTTGCTCCATTGACTGCTGATGACCATGCACAGCGCTGTTCCATTGACTGCTAATGACCATGTACAGCGCTGTTCCATTGACTGCTGATGACCATGTACAGCGTTGCTCCATTGACTGCTGATGACCATGTACAGCGTTGCTCCATTGACTGCTAATGACCATGCACAGCGCTGTTCCATTGACTGCTAATGACCATGTACAGCGCTGTTCCATTGACAGCTAATGACCATGCACAGCGCTGTTCCATTGACTGCTGATGACCATGTACAGCGTTGCTCCATTGACTGCTAATGACCATGTACAGCGTTGCTCCATTGACTGCTAATGACCATGCACAGCGCTGTTCCATTGACTGCTGATGACCATGTACAGCATTGCTCCATTGACTGCTGATGACCATGCACAGCGCTGTTCCATTGACTGCTAATGACCATGTACAGCGCTGTTCCATTGACTGCTGCCTGACTTTATGTCGCCTGTTCTCCAGGCTCCAGGACAAGGCAGCAGACACCATCGAGTCTCTCCAGAAGGCTGGGATGAAGGTGTGGGTGCTGACCGGAGACAAGATGGAGACGGCGGCGGCTACTTGTTACGCTAGCAAGCTGTTCCGCCGCTCCACACAGATACTGGAGTTGACCACCAAACGCACCGAGGAACAGAGTCTACATGACGTTCTGTTTGACCTGAGTAAAACTGTACTCAGACAGCATGGCAGCATGACCAGAGACACCTTCTCAGGGTGGGTGCCGGGATCCCAACACACACACACACACACACGTTTAGGTTAAGGGTTACGGTTAAGGTTCGGTTTTGGGCTTAGAGTTAGAGTTAAGTTTAGGGTTAGGAGTTAGGGAAAATAGCATTTTGAATGGTTATAAATTGTGTCCCCCCACAAGGTTATTTAAAGACTGTGTGTGTATCTCTGTGTGTGTGTCCCCAGTCTGTCTGCTGACTGTGTGGACTACGGTCTGATCATCGACGGGGCCACCCTGTCTGCGGTGCTGAAGCCCAGTCAGGAGGACTCCAGTCAGGGGAACTACAAGGAGATCTTCCTGGAGATCTGTAGGAGCTGCAGCGCTGTGCTCTGCTGCCGCATGGCTCCCCTCCAGAAAGCACAGGTAGCCTATCAGCCGAGTTATTTCAAACCACACGTTTACACACCTATTTCTGACCAACATGACTTTGGTGTCATGTGATCCGTCACGGCTAGGTTAAGTGAAGGAAGCACTGACACAGTCTGATGGAGTGTTGAGCTGGTTGATGTTTCACCTCTCTACTGGACTCCACTACCTCCCTCCCTCCCCCACCTCTGGTCTCTGGTTACCAATTAGTGCCACTCCAGACTGTTGCCCTTCTCGCTCTCTCTCCACTCTATTTGTCTCCGACACATTACCTTTCTGTCTCCCTCTCTTCTCTCTCTCTCTCACATTAGACCCCACCTGTCATAGCTGACGTTATTTGGGACTTAGGAGTTACAGTATATTATATTGAGCTCTGTCTGAGCTGTCACTATCTCTTACTGAGGAGTTCTATTGAGCTCTGACTGATATGACTCACTATCTCTTATTGAAGATTTCTATTGAGCTCTCTCTCATATGACTGTCTCCATCTTTACTGAGGAGTTCTATTGAGCTCTCTCTCATATGACTGTCACTATCTCTTACTGAGGAGTTCTATTGAGCTCTCTCTCATATGACTGTCTCCATCTTTACTGAGGAGTTCTATTGAGCTCTGTCTGATATGACTGTCCATCTTTACTGATGAGTTCTATTGAGCTCTCTCTCATATGACTGTCTCCATCTTTACTGATGAGTTTTATTGAGCTCTGTCTGATATGACTGTCTATCTTTACTGAGGAGCTATTGAGCTCGGTCTGCCTGTCACTATCTCTTACTGAGGAGTTTTATTGAGCTCTCTCTCATATGACTGTCTCCATCTTTACTGAGGAGTTCTATTGAGCTCTGTCTGATATGACTGTCACTATCTCTTTCTGCACCATATCACAATATCACCCTTCTCTCTAGTTCTCCCCCACTGTGCTAGGAGGCAGAGGAATATGGGCTGTGATGTAATATGTACTGACATTCACATAGGAAGTCTTACTACTACAAGTATCCTCTCTGTCATGTTAATATAGGTTAATATACAGTGGTTAGGTTCATATAACATTGTCTGTATGTTTAGCTCTAACTCTCTTTACAAAGATGGTCTGTATTAGACATATCTTCTTTGATGAATTATAGATTTTAAAAAACGGTTATCTCACTGATCCTGAAACGTTGTGTTGCCAGATTGTGAAGCTGATCAAATCGTCTCCAGAACACCCCATCACGCTAGCCATTGGAGACGGGGCTAATGATGTTAGCATGATCCTGGAGGCTCACGTGGGCATCGGTTAGTATTACCCTGTTCACTGTAAATGGACCTCTTTTCAATAAAGTTATTTGAATTTGAATACGATTTAGATTGGTTGATTTTATATATATATATATTTGAATGTAGTTTTATATATTTTTATTCATGTATATGACTCGCATAACAAATGGTAAAAGCGCTCAATCATGTCCTCCCCTAAGGCATCATGGGTAAAGAGGGTCGCCAGGCAGCGCGGAACAGCGACTACGCCATCCCGAAGTTCAAACACCTGAAGAAGATGCTGCTGGTTCACGGACACTACTACTACATCCGCATCTCAGAGCTTGTCCAGTACTTCTTCTACAAAGTGAGTGTTTTCTCACTAAATGTAACTTAGGACTACTGATGATTAAGCATTAACACATAATTTTATTTTTCCTCAGAATGTCGCCTTCATCTTCCCTCAGTTCCTCTACCAATTCTTCTGTGGCTTCTCCCAACAGGTACATAAAAGATGTTCTCAAAAATTGTAGTACTTTAAACCATGACTTTGTGGAGAAGTTTGAATTGTTTTTCTCTGGTTAAGAATGCATGACAAATGAGTAAGGTATACATATTGTTTTAAATGACTGATCTTGGTTGTTCTCTACCATCCTGTCTCTCTGCAGCCGCTGTATGACACAGCCTATCTGACACTGTACAATATCAGCTTTACCTCTCTACCCATCCTGCTCTTCAGCCTCATCGAGCAGCACATCAACATGGACATCCTCAAGAAAGACCCCTCCCTCTACAGGTACACTACATGACCAAAGTTTGTGGATACCTGCTCGTCGAACATCTCACTCCAAAATCATGGGCATTAATAGGGAGTTGGTCCCCCCTTTTGTTGCTATAACAGCGTCCACTCTACTGGGAAGACTTTCCACTAGATGTTGGAACATTGCAGGGACTTGCTTCCTTTCAGCCAGAAGAGCATTAGTGAGGTCGGGCACTGATGTTGGGCGATTAAGCTGGCTTACAGTTGGCGTTCCAATTCATCCCAAAAGTGTTTGATGGGGATGAGGTCAGGCCTCTGTGCAGGCCAGTCAAGTTCTTCCACACCGATCTCGACAAACCATTTCTGTTTGAACCTCGCTTTGTGCACAGGGGCATTGTCATGCTGAAACAGGAAAGGGCCTTCCCCAAACTGTTGCCACAAAGTTGGAAGCACAGAATCATCTAGAATGTCATTGTATGCTGTAGCGTTAAGATATCCCTTCACTGGATCTAAGGGGCCAAGCCCGAACCATGAAAAACAGCCCCAGACCATTATTCCTCCACTAAACTTTACAGTTGTCACTATCCATTGGGGCAGGTAGCGTGTTCCTGGCATCCTCCAAACCCAGATTCCTCCGTCGGACTGCCAGATGGTGAAGCGTGATTCATCACTATAGAGAGCGTGTTTCCACTGCTCCAGAGTCCAATGACGGCGAGCTTTATACCACCCCAGCCGATGCTTGGTAATCGGTGATGTCAGCTGTAATACTGCAGATTGTAGCTTTTATCAATGTAATTGTCTGCATCATTTCAAATCCCCCATATATATTTTTGTATACATATTTTTCCAAATATATTTCCTTTATTATTTTCCCCTAACCCTATCACCCCTCCCCTAACCCTACCACCTCTCCCTAACCCTACCACCCCTCCCCTAATCCTACCACCCCTCCCCTAATCCTACCTCCCCTAACCCCCCACCCCTCCCCTAACCCCCCACCCCTCCCCTAACCCTCCCACCCCTCCCCTAACCCCCCACCACCCCTCCCTAACCCTCCCACCCCTCCCCTAACCCCCCACCCCTCCCCTAACCCTCCCACCCCTCCCCTAACCCCCCACCCCTCCCCTAACCCCCCCCACCCCTCCCTAACCCCCCCCCCCCCTAACCCTCCCAACCCTCCCTAACCCTCCCCTAACCCTCCCACCCCTCCCCTAACCCCCCACCCCTCCCCTAACCCTCCCACCCCTCCCCTAACCCCCCACCCCTCCCCTAACCCTCCCACCCCTCCCCAACCCCCCACCCCTCCCCTAACCCTCCCACCCCTCCCCTAACCCTCCCACCCCTCCCCTAACCCTACCACCCCTCCCCTAACCCTCCCACCCCTCCCCTAACCCTCCCACCCCTCCCCTAACCCTCCCACCCCTCCCCTAACCCCCCCACCCCTCCACTAACCCTCCCACCCCTCCCCTAACCCCCCACCCCTCCACTAACCCCCACCCCTCCCCTAACCCTCCCACCCCTCCCCTAACCCTCCCACCCCTCCCTAACCCTCCCACCCCTCCCCTAACCCCCCACCCCTCCACTAACCCTACCACCCCTCCCTAACCCTCCCACCCTCCCCTAACCCTCCCACCCCTCCCCTAACCCTACCACCCCTCCCCTAACCCTCCCACCCCTCCCCTAACCCCCACCCTCCCCTAACCCTCCCACCCCTCCCCTAACCCTCCCACCCCTCCCTAACCCTACCACCCCCCCCCTAACCCTCCCACCCCTCCCCTAACCCTCCCACCCCTCCCCTAACCCTCCCACCCTCCCCTAACCCCCCACCCCTCCACTAACCCTACCACCCTCCCCTAATTGGAGTAAACTAATGGACAACAACACTTAGGCTTCTACTTCCAGCTTATACACACTATATAAATTATACGGACACAATGTATTTTACAATAGTTATCTTTTGTTTGTTTTTAATCCCATCCTTCAGCAGAAGGCCAGTTTAATTGCTTCTTTAATCAAAACAACAGTTTTCAGCTGTGCTAACATAATTGCACAAGGAGTTTCTAATGATCAATTAGCCTATAAAATGATAAACTTGGGTTAGCTAACACAACGTGCCATTGGAACACAGGAGTGATGGTTGCTGATAATGGGCCTCTGTACGCCTATGTAGATATTCCATTAACAATCAGCCGTTACCAGCTACTATAGTCATTTACAACATTAACAAATTCTGCACTGCATTTCTGAACAATTCTATGTTATTTTAATGGACAAAAAAGTGTTTTTCTTTCAAAAACAAGACATTTCTAAGTGACCCTAAACTTTTGAACGGTAGTGTACTCCTGTTTACACCTGTCAGCAGCAGGTGTGGCTGAAGTAGCTGAATCCATTCATTTGAAGTTGTGTCCACATACTTTTGTATATATAGTGTAGGCGCTACCCACCAACTGCCTGTCCCAGCAGATGTGATACATTTGTGTAGACTGTTAGGAAATCTCACATTGGGAATGTTCCTCAGTTGATCTCTTCCACAGCGTTTCCTCAGATCATACTGAGCAGATCATTGTAAAATCCTATCAGCTCTTGGCAAACTGTGACTGCCATCTCTCTCCTCGTAGGAACTCTGTTACTAAACAACAGCCACATTCACATTCTCAAGATGTTGTAAGACGTTACTTGATAATAATAGAATCACGTAGACCCACTTGTTTGTGAATCCATATATACAGTGTAAAGCTCACATTGTTCAGTGGTGTTGCCAGTAAATGCTTGATGTTTGTGTTTGCTTTTCCTCTCTCTGCCTGGTGACAATCAATACTCCATTTTCCTGCTAGCTACCTATGGGTAATTGTGTGGAAAATGTAGGCTAACAATGCAGCAGGCAGAAAGGCATCTGACTGGCGTCAGGTCATTCCTCCATGCCTGGATTTGTCAGCTAACTGTTAAATCAATGCTGCCTTGCTCACGGTTGTGGTGGAGGAATGCTGTTTTGGCTCTGGAGACTAATAGAAAGTGTGATTGTTGTTCGCTTGGAATTCTTCTGGTTAAAGGGACAATTATCTAAATGTCTAAATGTGTCAGACATTAGTATGAATTGAAAGGAATCTACAAATGAATGGGAAAACAATAGACCCATCTAATTAAATCCCAAAATGCATGGTATATAGACGAATGTAATGCAAGCATTATGTTCAGGTGTCTGGTCATCAGGACATAACTAAGGACTCCCTCCTATATTTTCATTTATTTTTTATTATTATTATGTATTTATTTTACCCCTTTTTCTCCCCAATTTCGTGGTATCCAATTGTTTTAGTAGCTACTATCTTGTCTCATCACTACAACTCCCGTACGGGCTCGGGAGAGACGAAGGTTGAAAGTCATGCGTCCTCCGACACACAACCCAACCTAGCCGCACTGCTTCTTAACACAGCGCGCATCCAACCCGGAAGCCAGCTGCAACAATGTGTCGGAGGAAACACCTTGCACCTGGCAACCTTGGTTAGCGCGCACTGCGCCCGGCCCGCCACAGGAGTCGCTGGTGCGCGATGAGACAAGGATATCCCTACTGGCCAAGCCCTCCCTAACCTGGACGATGCTAGGCCAATTGTGCGTCGCCCCACGGACCTCCCGGTCGCGGCCGGTTACGACAGAGCCTGGACGCGAACCCAGAGTCTCTGGTGGCACAGCTGGCGCTGCAGTACAGCGCCCTTAACCACTGTGCCACCCGGGAGGCCTATTTTATTATTTTTTAGTATTATTTTACCTTTATTTAACTAGGTCAGTTAAGAACAAATTCTTATTTTCAATGACGGCCTAGGAACAGTGGGTTAACTGCCTTGTTCTGGTGCAGAACGAGTTACGGTACACATATAATGTGTACTGTAAAGTTTCCTCTCTACAGGGACATAGCTCAGAACTCCCTCCTATATTTACTCTGTATAATGTGTACTGTAATGTTTCCTCTCTACAGGGACATAGCTCAGAACTCCCTCCTATATTTACTCTGTATAATGTGTACTGTAATGTTTCCTCTCTACAGGGACATAGCTAAGAACTCCCTCCTATATTTACTGTATATCATGTGTACTGTAATGTTTCCTCTCTACAGGGACATAGCTAAGGACTCCCTCCTATATTTACTGTATATAATGTGTATTGTAATGTTTCCTCTCTACAGGGACATAGCTCAGAACTCCCTCCTATATTTACTCTGTATAATGTGTACTGTAATGTTTCCTCTCTACAGGGACATAGCTCAGAACTCCCTCCTATATTTACTCTGTATAATGTGTACTGTAATGTTTCCTCTCTACAGGGACATAGCTAAGAACTCCCTCCTATATTTACTGTATATCATGTGTACTGTAATGTTTCCTCTCTACAGGGACATAGCTCAGAACTCCCTCCTATATTTACTGTATATAATGTGTACTGTAATGTTTCCTCTCTACAGGGGCATAGCTCAGAACTTCCTCCTATATTTACTGTATATAATGTGTACTGTAATGTTTCCTCTCTACAGGGACATAGCTCAGAACTCCCTCCTATATTTACTGTATATAATGTGTACTGTAATGTTTCCTCTCTACAGGGACATAGCTAAGAACTCCCTCCTATATTTACTGTATATAATGTGTACTGTAATGTTTCCTCTCTACAGGGACATAGCTAAGAACTCCCTCCTATATTTACTGTATATCATTGTTAGGAATTTTATGAATAATGACTAAACAATATTTACATTTAAATAGAACGATAACTAATTAAACTCTACCCTGTTTTACAATATCTGATTAATAATGTTAGTTCCTAAGAAAGAGGTTATGTAGCATGGACAAGGGGTAATTGGAAATGATAACCATTGTGGAAGAAGGAATGTATGTGTGTGTGTGTGTCTAAAGTAAGCAAAGAGGGTCATTAACCTGTGTTTGAACCGACTCAGCTATAACTCTGTGGCGATCAAATAAGACAGCGAGAGCCCCTCCAGGTTTTCCTTATCTGGAACTGTCTGCTAAGTGGTAATAAACTATGGTGAGACTTCAGGAGTTAATCCAGATATAGTGTGTCAGGTATGTGCGCTAGTGAGTTGGAATGAACTTTTGAACCTGCTTTGTCCTGGTCGAGAGGAGGAGATACATTTTATAACCTATGACGTCATATTTGATATATAAACTGTTGTACAGTGTTCTATGAGCAGCGCTCTCGAGAATAAATGCTATTGGCTAATTTTGGTAGACTGGTCTCTGTCTATTTTATGCAAATAAGGATCTTACAAATTCTTCGAAACAGACAGTGATTTTAATTGAATTTGTTAATGAACACATATAGGAATTGTAAAATTCCTTTGACAATAATGTGTACTGTAATGTTTCCTCTCTACAGGGACATAGCTCAGAACTCCCTCCTATATTTACTGTATATAATGTGTACTGTAATGTTTCCTCTCTACAGGGGCATAGCTCAGAACTTCCTCCTATATTTACTGTATATAATGTGTACTGTAATGTTTCCTCTCTACAGGGACATAGCTAAGAACTCCCTCTTATATTTACTGTATATAATGTGTACTGTAATGTTTCCTCTCTACAGGGACATAGCTCAGAACTCCCTCCTATATTTACTGTATATAATGTGTACTGTAATGTTTCCTCTCTACAGGGACATAGCTAAGAACTCCCTCCTATATTTACTGTATATAATGTGTACTGTAATGTTTCCTCTCTACAGGGACATAGCTCAGAACTCCCTCCTATATTTACTGTATATAATGTGTACTGTAATGTTTCCTCTCTACAGGGACATAGCTAAGGACTCCCTCCTATATTTACTGTATATCATGTGTACTGTAATGTTTCCTCTCTACAGGGACATAGCTAAGGACTCCCTCCTATATTTACTGTATATAATGTGTACTGTAATGTTTCCTCTCTACAGGGACATAGCTCAGAACTCCCTCCTATATTTACTGTATATAATGTGTACTGTAATGTTTCCTCTCTACAGGGACATAGCTCAGAACTCCCTCCTATATTTACTGTATATAATTAATGTGTACTGTAATGTTTCCTCTCTACAGGGACATAGCTCAGAACTCCCTCCTATATTTACTGTGTATAATGTGTACTGTAATGTTTCCTCTCTACAGGGACATAGCTAAGAACTCCCTCCTATATTTACTGTATATAATGTGTACTGTAATGTTTCCTCTCTACAGGGACATAGCTCAGAACTCCCTCCTATATTTACTGTATATAATTAATGTGTACTGTAATGTTTCCTCTCTACAGGGACATAGCTAAGAACTCCCTCTTATATTTACTGTATATAATGTGTACTGTAATGTTTCCTCTCTACAGGGACATAGCTCAGAACTCCCTCCTATATTTACTGTATATAATTAATGTGTACTGTAATGTTTCCTCTCTACAGGGACATAGCTAAGAACTCCCTCTTATATTTACTGTATATAATGTGTACTGTAATGTTTCCTCTCTACAGGGACATAGCTCAGAACTCCCTCCTATATTTACTGTATATAATGTGTACTGTAATGTTTCCTCTCTACAGGGACATAGCTCAGAACTCCCTCCTATATTTACTGTATATAATTAATGTGTACTGTAATGTTTCCTCTCTACAGGGACATAGCTAAGAACTCTCTCCTGCGTTGGCCCATTTTCATCTACTGGACCTTCCTGGGGGTGTTCGACGCCACCGTCTTCTTCTTTGGTTCTTACTTCCTGTTCAACAACAGCACCTTCACCAGCAACGGACAGGTAAAGACACCGTCGCCGTGGCTACTGTAGTAATGCGTTAAAGAGTATATGTTGGTGTGAAGTTATAAAATGATCGTCTGATCATACTGCACTTCTCCAAGCCCAAGTGTTTATGTTCCTGCCGTGAAGGAGTGTCCAGTGATTGTTATGTGGAGTGGCTGATTGTGACTGTGGGTTATGAGTGAGCTCACCGGTCACACACAGGTTGGATCGACGCTGTTTCCACGGTTTGTCAACGTGAAAAACGTAATTGTCACCAATGTACATACTTTTCATCAAGTTTTGACCCCGCTTTTACCCACAATTCAACATGGACCTTTGAGTTCATTTGACATTGAATTCATGTTAGTGAACAACATTCTAAAACTTCAGTCAGAACAGCTGTCGTCTGTGGAAGGTGTGGTGATTTTAGGTAAATGGAGGACATAAGATCTCCTGGCCTGCAGATTCACCTGTGATCCTTTGCATAAAACCATGACCGGATCTCCCATTCATATCTATGAAAGGAAAGCATGTTGAGACTGCAGACATCTTTCTCTGTGCTGTTTCTCCTTTTATAGCTCTTCCTTTATATCACTTTAACCTGTTGGATTGCTTTGATTTGCCTGTTTTTGCTTTATTTCCTTTGAATATCAGATGTTTTAGTTTTCTGGCTTCCAGTTCTTTCTGTTATTTTCTTCCTCCTCCTCTTCTTCTCCTCTTACCTTTATGTTGCTTGTTCTTTATGCTTCTCGTTCTCTCCTCAGCTAATGACAACCAACACACAGATGGTAAGCCTGTCCCTATCTGTCTGTCACCCTGGTTTAGTTTTAGTTGGACTGCCCCCCCCCCCTCCACTGCCCGTCACATTGCGTAACCAAACCGCCCATCATCATCTCATCCAATAGGTATCCCCTCATATCCAACCCCTACTGCCTGTATAGGCCAATGAGCTGTAGGTATATCCGTATAGTAATAGTAAACCCATACTCCAACTCCACTCTTGTCTCGTTGTGTAGTTGCCGTAGTCCAGACTTCCTCATGTTGTGTGTGTGTCTGGTACAACAGTGGTTTCTGCTAGTAGACATCCACCATGGAGGGTGGTAGGGAACGGCTCATATTGAGTCTTTAGGGCAGGGTTTTGTTTCCGCCCAGCTTTAACACACCTGTTGCAGATAATCAACAAATTGTATTGATCTATAACACAATTGATCTGGTGTGTTAGAGCTGGGCTGGAACACAAGTCTGTACACGCCGCGACCCTCCAGGACCAGGATTGGCTACCCCTACTCTAAGATGTCATCTCCTGTCAGAACACAAGGCTGAAGACTGTAAGACTGGGTCAGGCATCAGGGTATTAGAGCTCAGGGTTCACACTGTTCCACCCGTACACTATAGACTACAGTATGTGACAAAGGAAATGAATGGCCAAGTACATTTGACGGATATTGTTGTATAGGACATGTCAGGTTGGATATTTCATAGTTATGCAATTTGAAACAAAATGACCGACTGTGGAGCTGACTAGACTTCTATCACAAACTTATTGTCTTGGTGAAATATTTGGCAGAAAAAAAGGAAAGGAAGAAAACAGGAAGTATAAACAACACAGACAGAAGGAGTCTGTTTTTCAAGGTTCTCTTCTATCACTGCATTTCATTGGCCCTTGCAGTAGTTTTAAAGAAGCAGCTCATTTTGACTGTTAAAAGGATAGTTCTCCCTCAGTCAAAGTTTGTCAGGTTTATTCATACATTGGGGTGAATTGTCCCTTTAAGCCCCCTTGAGGAAAGCAGGTGGGTTTATGTGTTGGTAGGTAACTTCATGTTGTTGACCCTCATCACCGTTGGTTTGGGTATTAGCATTCCATCAACATCACAAGCTATTTGAACGTACAGAACATGTTTTATTTGTAAAAATGTTTATTTTAGAGACACATCTAGGTAATTTCAGGTTATTCTGTACTTTAAATGCAGAATTAAGAGAAATAGTGCACATATTGTTGTTGTTTGAAGCAGCTTGAAAATAGTTTAATATCCATTTTCCATCTCTGCACTGGTTTGACTTCATATAACTGAATGAAAAAAAACATCTCTGGAAAATACAACTAAACTGTGTGATTTTGTATCGATTAATCCTGGATAATTGCTCATTTTAAAAGCTAAACATAGCAACAAACATATGTAGTAATTCAAAGGAAATGTAGTTAGTCAAGGCTGACTGTAATTACAGTAGCATACTGTCCTCTGAAATGGCTGCATGTCTAATAGTGTGATTTCTCTCTGTAATACCTTCCTCTCCACAGATGTTTGGTAACTGGACGTTTGGGACTCTGGTCTTCACTGTGCTGGTGTTCACAGTCACCTTAAAGGTACAGTAACATCCTACTCATCACTACCGCTAAGGCACTACTTTACAGTAATATCCTACCCATCACCACCGCTAAGGCACTACTTTACAGTAACATCCTACCCATCACCACCGCTAAGGCACTACTTTACAGTAACATCCTGCTCATCACTACCGCTAAGGCACTACTTTACAGTAACATCCTACCCATCACCACCGCTAAGGCATTACTTTACAGTAACATCCTACCCATCACCACCGCTAAGGCACTACTTTACAGTAACATCCTACTCATCACCACCGCTAAGGCACTACTTTACAGTAATATCCTACCCATCACCACTGCTAAGGCACTACTTTACAGTAACAGCCTACTCATCACCACCGCTAAGGCACTACTTTACAGTAACATCCTACTAATCACCACCGCTAAGGCACTACTTTACAGTAACATCCTACTCATCACCACCGCTAAGGCACTACTTTACAGTAACATCCTACTCATCACCACCGCTAAGGCACTACTTTACAGTAACATCCTACCCATCACCACCGCTAAGGCACTACTTTACAGTAACATCCCACCCATCACCACTGCTAAGGCACTACTTTACAGTAACATCCTACCCATCACCACCGCTAAGGCACTACTTTACAGTAACAGCCTACCCATCACCACCGCTAAGGCACTACTTTACAGTAACAGCCTACTCATCACCACCGCTAAGGCACTACTTTACAGTAACATCCTACTCATCACCACCGCTAAGGCACTACTTTACAGTAACATCCTACCCATCACCACCGCTAAGGCACTACTTTACAGTAACATCCCACCCATCACCACTGCTAAGGCACTACTTTACAGTAACATCCTACCCATCACCACCGCTAAGGCACTACTTTACAGTAACAGCCTACCCATCACCACTGCTAAGGCACTACTTTACAGTAACATCCTACCCATCACCACCGCTAAGGCACTACTTTACAGTAACATCCTACCCATCACCACCGCTAAGGCACTACTTTACAGTAACCTCCTACTCATCACTACCTCTAAGGCACTACTTTATGCTAGATGTTAAAGGGACTCGATATTAGAGAGTTCTACTGCTTTGATTTAATTACAAGTCGGTGGTCTTTCTCTACCTCTCTTTCTCTGTCTCTCTGTTTATCTCTTTCTGTCTCACTCTCTCTCTTTGTCTGTCTCTGTGTCTCTGTGTCTCTCTCTGTGTCTCTCTCTCTCTCTCTCTCTCTCTGTCTGTCTCTCTGTCTCTCTCTCTCTGTCTCTGTGTCTCTCTCTGTCTCTGTCTCTGTGTCTCTCTGTGTCTCTCTCTGTCTCTGTCTCTCTCCATCTCACAGCTCGCCATGGACACACACTACTGGACGTGGATCAACCACTTTGTCATCTGGGGCTCGCTGCTTTTCTTCGTCATCTTCTCTCTGCTATGGGGAGGCATAATTTGGTATGTTTTAGTATATCCTATAGCAGTCTGTTCTTCATGTTACCAGGGGAAGTACTATGTGTTTATGCAGATGTTATAAACATAGATATAGGTGAAATAGATCTTGTCTTCTCGGTCTCCCTACCAGAGGTTGTACTATGTGTTCATTGAGAGGTTCTAGATGTATAATAATTAGATCCTCTCTCCTCTCCCCAGGCCCTTCCTGAACTACCAGTGGATGTACTATGTGTTCATTGAGAGGTTCTAGATGTATAATAACTAGATCCTCTCTGCTCTCCCCAGGCCCTTCCTGAACTACCAGAGGATGTACTATGTGTTCATTGAGAGGTTCTAGATGTATAATAACTAGATCCTCTCTGCTCTCCCCAGGCCCTTCCTGAACTACCAGAGGATGTACTATGTGTTCATTGAGAGGTTCTAGATGTATAATAACTAGATCCTCTCTGCTCTCCCCAGGCCCTTCCTGAACTACCAGAGGATGTACTATGTGTTCATTCAGATGTTGTCCAGCGGTCCGGCCTGGCTCAGCATCATCCTGCTCATCGTCACCAGTTTGCTGCCTGACGTGGTCAAGAAGGTCGTCTGCAGGGCCCTGTGGCCCACCACCACAGAACGCATCCAGGTGGGCGAGCGCGCACACACACACACACACACACACATTATGCACAGAAGTACATGCACACATGCTTACATTTAAAATCAGAGGATTAAATGTGCATTCTGTATATACGGTATATCATATATATATGTATCACCGTGACTTTAGCTGTATGCTGCGTGTGGATATATTCCAGGTCTTCTTCAAGTAAGTGAGCTGTTGAATCAGTGTGTAGTGTTCACTTCTTCTTCTCAAACAACCAATCTGGAGGGAAACACTGTATAACTTGTTACCCATTCTGAAAGGCTGAGAGTTGTCTGTCTGGCTGTCTGGAATTTCTCTCCCTACTAAATGAGCCATTTGTCTGTACTGTGTACAGTGATTCCTCTAACCTCTCCCTACTGACCTCGGTTCACCTCGCCATGACCCGGAAGAGCTTCTAACACCCTCCTCTTTCCTCTTCTTGAAATAGTGATTGATGGTGAACATCAAGTGTTTTTTAAGATACAAAGTGTTCCTTTTAACACTTCTCTCCTCTGTCCCTGCCTGCCCTCTCTACTGGCCTGTGTGACCTTTAACCTCTACCCTCTGACCCCTCTGACCTGGCTCTGTCTCCTTGGGAACGGCAGACAAAGCGGCCATGTCTTACCTCTGAGCAGTCCACCGTCTTTATGCTCTCCCAGACTTCAAGCAGACTCAGTTTCTAACCCAACCACCTGACTAGGAGGTCAGGTGACCCTCTCTCAACCTATCCGCATGCCCTCTCCTCCCTCTGTGTCTCTGCATGGACATGTAGTGGTGAATGCTTACAGGTGCCTGTTGACTTGCATGTCCATGCCGTGCATTAAGTGTACCTTGAAAGAGCGTTGGTTAGAATGCTCATTCATAAATACAGAAACAACCTATCTGACATGAAACAGATATTTGAAGCCCCTTCAAAATGGCAAGTGTCAGTCTTGGTGTGTGTGTGCGTGTGTGTGTGTTTGTGCAGATCTATCTATGTTGAGTGTGTGTGTGTGTGTTTAGATCTATGTGTGTTGAGCGTGTGTATCTTGCTGTCCACAGCGAATGAGGGCTGATAGAAACATTGATGGAGTTATGACCTACAGCCGGGACTCCCTGCTAGATGGGGGTTGCCCTGTCCACCTCAGAGGCCTAGCCTCACCACGGTAAAGACAGGAGGGACCGACTCTGAGTGCGGTGAAGAGTGCGGTGAAGAGTGCGGTGAAGGGCTGGGTGAAGGGCTGGGTGAAGGGCTGGGGGGGGGGGGGGGGCACTGACAGGCTGTCTAGTCCCAGATGAAGTTTTAAGCATTATGCCATCAGTGTAAGAGTTGTTCATTACCCTAATTAATTAAATATGTTTCCTGGTAAAGCTATCACAACTAGTTTAACATATCAATTAGGTGTTATTCTCTTTTTGAATGCTGAATGCGTTTATCATCAGTGCCATAGCAATTGTTTTGTGACAGCGGAACAAGTATTATTATAAAGTAGAGCACTTACCCCCTCCAGTGTTTACAGAATGTACTGCAGCCTGTGTTTAGTAACGAGCTTAAGGTAACACAATCGGCATCAGCTAAAGGAGTAGGATGTCAGGAGATGCGTGGGTCCCCTGTAGCATACTAAGTCTCTGGGCCAGACCTCTCCTTAATTAAACAATGTAGTCCGTCTGTTTAGCCTGTGAGGCTAGACTCCTGTCCTGACCAGACAGATTCTCAATCTATCCCAAAGTCCCAACTGAGTTAAGCAGAAGGCTCATACTGCCAGGATCTCCCTCCCCTGCCTAACCCCATATGGTCTGGCTTGGGCCCTGTTCCTATACATTTAGAATACATCCTGAATGTGTTCCTCCACCTAGAGGTAGTAAGCACTGAATTGTGTATGGCTGGATAGGTGAAAGCGAGGTTTAGAATCTAGCTTTCACAAATCCACAATAGGTTTGATTGATGTTCAGTGAGTCCAGTTATAAGCTCGGCAGAGTGTTTGTCTGAGACTGAACAGCCGTATTCACCTTGATGTTCTCTGAGGACATGCTGCATGCTTTGACCGACCGTTCACTTCTTCAGTTTGCTTCTGTTTTGCTCCCTGACATCTTTTGCTAACAGGGTCTGGTGTGTTTGTGTTGATGTGGTTTTGGGGTAGGGGTAGTGGTAGTGGTGGGGTTTGTCGTCTTCTGGGTCCACCATGTGGTCAATCCTGGTTCTGGCAGACAGCAGAGTGTCGTATGCAGGCTTTTGTTCCTACCCAGTTTAGACTCACTGGATTAAATTAAATGTTTTTTAATTAAAGACCACGATAAGTTGAAATAGTTGAAATGGTTGAATCAGGTTAATGCTGGGCTGGAACAAAACCCTTCACACACCACACCTTTTGAGGACCTGAATTGGCTCCCACTTCCCTTGATCCAGATAATAACTCCTCTGTTCTCTCCCTCTTTCCTCTCTCTCCTCCCATCTCTCCATCCCTCCCTTACAGAATGCAGACAAGCTGTATAACGGCCAGCTATCGGAGTTCACCCCGCTGGCATCTCTCCACGCGCCCACGCGCAGGAGGGCCGACCACCAGAACCCCATTCCCAGAAGGTCTGAACCCTTCACCAAAAAACTCATGTTCACCCACTGGAGGAGCGGGCCCGACTACTGCACTTTCACCCCACTCCTCCGATTCGCCGGCGACTCCCGTCACTCTGGGGCTGGCTACGCCCACAATGGGGCAGGGCCTGAGACCTCGGTGTAGTCTAGAGTGGAGTTTAGTCTGATTTAGACTGGAAGTCTAGACCAAGATTTCAGTGTTGAGTGGTCACTGGAACAATCTGTCCTCTAGACAATAGAAACCTAATCTAGACGTGTACAGTTACCAATGTCATTGTGAAAAAGCAAACAAACACCAAATACACACAGAAGGACGATCCACATGATCCACAGTCCTATGGCTGTGTTGTGTTAGCACAAGGAGCTGAGTGAACTGAACAGACTTGGCTCCAGGCAAGCAGTGCCTGTGGATTGGTGGAAAGGGCCTTGGCTCCACCCATTAATGTCTACTGTGGGTACGACCCCTCAGACCCACCCTGCAGTGTGTGGGTGTGTGTGGGTGTGTGCCACTCCCCCGTATCTCTCTGTCAACTGTCTGTCAGTGATGATGTCATTTGAAGTGTCATAAAGCAGGGATGCCCAGTATGAATGGAAGATGTTCAGAAGTATTGCATGTGCTTTAACTGACCACACTTTCCTGTTTTTCTTTTGTCTTTTCCTCTCTCTTTCTGTCCTGCTTTCTTTAGAACAAACTGGTGTTGCCTCTGTGCATATCTCTTATCCAGGAACACGCCATAAGACACTAGTCTTTTCCAGTTCAGTTGTAAGTGGCTAGGCCGTGATAGTGGTTTATCTCTACTGGACTAGAGACAGTTCTGTGTGTGTGTAGTATCCCGTGTCATAGACTGTCCTTGTATCTACTGTGGAGTGATGTGATTATACCTCCATTCCCCCTTGTAACCGTCCCATTTCCTGACATGGAAGCTGAGGCATCCTGCCTCACGTAGTGCTAAGGACCCACAGTGGGAAACCAGTATGCATGGGAATCCTTTTCCGCCTTAACATCTACACAGTGTTTCCTTTGAAATACACAGTAGTCTGGAACCAAAGGCTCAGACAATACTTTTTCAATGGCTTGCCTTGCTGGCTATTGCCTTACACTGAGACTGGGTGGGACAGAGGAAGAGAAATTCTGCCTTACACCACACCAGGATTGGTGGACAGTATTAGATAGGAGAGAGAACCTACTTTGTTTCTGGGCTTTAACGTTGTCCATGTAGATATCTAACATCTCTCACACTCAGATCTGAAGCCTTTAAGAGCAGTGGATCTCTGTTACAGAAATACAACATGTAGAATGTAGACATTATGCCTCGCTGCTGTCCCTTGGCATAAATAATATAGAACATACCCATAGAAGTCTCACACGATGCGTGAGAGCCTCATGAAGGTGTTATAAGAGTGTTATAATTCTCTCAACAGTCTGTCAGGGGTCTTAAGATCTCATCTGTCACTGTGTGCTCTCTCCCTCCCTCAGATCTTCTCTGTTGAATTTCTTCATGTGTTTTTGTTTTACCTCTACTGTTTCTCCTCTTGTTCCTTTTGAAGTGATGCTCGTGTGGATCTGTCCTCTCGAGCCTCACTACATCTCCTCCTCCTCACTGCCGCCTCCTCTCATCCTCCATTCCTCCTCTCATCCATTCACTCCTTCATCCGGTCATGCATCCCTCCATCCGTCTCCTAAGAACACAGTCTGTGTGGTGGGTGTGAGGAGAGAGAGAACGAGAAAGGGAGATGGAGGGGGGACTGTACCAAAACCAAGGTTTTTCTATACACATTTAGCTGCTTGACAGTAGATGTCTTGTGGTGCATTGTGGGATCAGTTCAAACCAAGAGGAACAAAAGTATATGGATGTCCCATATATAGATAAGGATGTGTGTGTGTGTGTGTGTGTGTGTGTGTGTGCGTGCGTGCGTGCGTCTGTTTCATTGAAAGCAGCAATGATATTTAAGATGGCCGTCTGTTTTTAGGTGGTATTATGAATCTTCACTGAAATGTAAAGACACTGAACATTACACCACAGTCAGAACTATAACACTGAACATTACACCACAGTCAGAACTATAACACTGGACATTACACCACAGTCAGAACTATAACACTGGACATTACACCACAGTCAGAACTATAACACTGGACATTACACCACAGTCAGAACTATACCACTGGACATTACACCACAGTCAGAACTATAACACTGGACATTACACCACAGTCAGAACTATAACACTGGACATTACACCACAGTCAGAACTATAACACTGGACATTACACCACAGTCAGAACTATAACACTGGACATTACACCACAGTCAGAACTATAACACTGGACATTACACCACAGTCAGAACTATAACACTGGACATTACACCACAGTCAGAACTATAACACTGGACATTACACCACAGTCAGAACTATAACACTGGACATTACACCACAGTCAGAACTATACCACTGGACATTACACCACAGTCAGAACTATAATACTGGACATTACATCACAGTCAGAACTATAATACTGGACATTACACCACAGTCAGAACTATAACACTGGACATTACACCAAAGTCAGAACTATAACACTGGACATTGCTATGACAAGGTTTTACAAATAATGAATGAATTAGTGAATGATTCATGAATGAATGATTACAATGGATGACTAAATTATGATTGGCCGGCTGTAAGGAAGTGGATAACTCCAAAAATGGTGAGAACTAGTGTTTTTATCAGCACTTCTGTGGTCATCTGTTAATTAGTTAGAGGATGAATGAGACTGGTACTTAGTTGTTTAGGGTGTTTATAATGTTGACTGACTTGTTTGCTCTGCCTCTGTCATATACCTCTGGATGTAATGAGCTTCTCTGTGAGTTTATGAATCAAACAAGCATAACTTCTCTTTCTCTGACAGTTCAACACTCTCCAAACTGAAATAGCTCTCTTAATTGCTTTGAGGTCTAGTCCAGTCGAAACCTATTCCATAAAAGCTTGAAAACTTGAAGCAAACTACGCTATTATAAGTCGACTGTGTTGTCTAGAATTGATTGTATTGATATTCTTTGTTTGATATTCTGTGTAGCATTTTGTCTCTGTTAGGTTTCCTGTTTGAAAAGGCCTAGAGCTCAACTCAATACTCAGTTGGTTTGGAGGAAAATGTTGGTTTTGTGAGCGACAAACCCTCAGAAAGATGGAGAAAGAGAGTATGTGCATTTGCCTGTTTTAGTCCTGTAGGTGTTGCTGGCTATGCTTCAGAATATTGAATGTATATGAAGCCTACTCCTTAAAGCCTGTCATTATGACATATATCTGTGTTTTAGGATCTTAGTAATATCAGCAAACAAGGATGGATGCTATTGAACAAAACTCCCACGTGTTCAACTGTGAGCTGGCTTGTTGCTGTTAGAATTATGTTGGACAAACCACTGCAGTACATCAAAACGTTTCCATGATCCAGAACGGAAATGATCACCAAATACTGACACGTAGTAAGAATGTAGTGTTTTTCAGGCAGCGACCCTGTTCTGATCAGAATTCTCTCATCCAGGTATTTTTGTACATCTTAGAAAAATCCTGTTTTGTCATTTTTATATTCAGAAGGGGAGACCTCTTCACTCACTCGTTTTTTCTGTTCTGGTTCAATGAATGTCTAACTAATTGGTGTCAGACCAGTAACATACCATTTTATTCCGGTAAACAGCCTTGAACTATCTTAATCTAGCCACCATCTTTGCAGCTGCGGGAAGAGAGACATCACGCAAATGGTAATATAATATACTAAGAAATCCAAGTAGAATTGTCTCTTCTGTGTTCCTGCACTGAAATAATACATGTTTCTCGCATGAAATATGGGTTTGTTTTTAAAAAATATACTTTGAAAGCCATTGACTATGGGTTAATGAATAACTATAGTAGATGGTTATTGTTCTAATATATAACTTTACTGACTTAGTGAGGCTTGAACTTTACAGCCAGCCTTTACAGTTTAACAGAATGTGTATTTCTCTTCTGCAATGCATCGGCACATAGCGTTATGACATCACTCATAACTTTGACTATATTTACATCTATGTATACTTCTGTACACTCTTTAAGATGTATGTATGTATGTATGTATGTGTGTGTGTGTGTGTATATATATATATATTACTGTATGTAGTAAAGGTAATTCATGTACAGTTTTGGGGTCTTTTTCTATACAGTTTTTAACAGATTGAATTCTGTAGATACATGTGGATTTTTGCCAGCCTTTCTGTAGCTATCAATGGCAAACAACTAATTGTACATGTGCTTGTAATAAAACCAAAAATTAAACATGAGTTTGTAGTTTTTGAAAGAAGATTATGAAAGAACCATTAATCTTCCAGTGTTATTAGCCTTACTATTATCATATTTTGTCATATTATATTACATTTTCCCATCATGCACAACATTTACACTTCACCCAACAGCCAGATGGTGGTGCTGCAGTATGCCTTATTATGGGCTGTATGCCCAAGACCACCCTTAGCGTTGAACAGAGACTGGGATAACTCATTAATGTTCAAGATGTCATAATGATTAGTACGACTGTGTGAGATTTGATTTGATTTGGACATCCTTTTCAGTTTCCGTCAATTTTGTATCCTCTACCGTCCTCAGGCTTCTGGATCTGAGATCTGTCAATCTGTCTGTCACGGATAAAGAGTATCTAGGCCAGCGTGCTTTATGGAAGAATTTAAGACTTCCAGAATCCTGTATTTGTGATGCTTTTATGCTGTTGAAAATAAGTTGTTAGTTCACTGTCTTTTTCCTCTTTAAATTAATATGAGCCTAAGTCTATATCCTTACATTTATTTTCACACTTCAAACATGAATTATCCAGCACATTATTCCTAGGACCCTTATATTTCGTCCCTTGTAAGTGGTATTGGGGGAAACACTTGTGGTGTTTTTGAATGTGCTGAACATGAACACGGCTATGTGCAGGCGGAGGGGTTGTCCTCTTTAGAGCGGTCCCTGCGCCGCTGTGTGCCAGGAGAAGGTTTTAACGTACACTTAAAAACGCTCTCAGCTCCTCACGTCCCTGAGGATGGATGTCTGGCAGTGGAAAATAGGATTTACCCAGAACTGAGAGATGGAGATGGAGAGAAGGGAGGGATGTGGAGGGAGAGGAAGCCAGAGTAAGGGAGAAGGAGACGGAAAGATAGAGGAGAGAGGGATAAATAGAGGAGCGATGGAAAGAGTAGAGAGAAGGGAGGGATGTGGAGGGAGAGGAAGCCAGAGTAAGGGAGAAGGAGACGGAAAGATAGAGGAGAGAGGGATAAATAGAGGAGCGATGGAAAGAGTAGAGAGAAGAAAGCTGGACTCCCAGTTGGCCTGTAAAAACTTCCATGTGTATTATTCCATCTGTAGACCATGTTATCTAATGGTAATGGTCAGATGTCTGTGGTAATATGACATGTGATCGGGGGGGATCGTGATCGTGTTTGGAGTGGCTCTCACGTCCCAGTATACATGTTGTAATACCTCTGATTAGAGAAATGTGTGTGATCGTGTGTGTATGCACGTGTGTTTGTACACGTGCGTGAATACATGATAACGCGTGTGTGTGTGTGTGTGTGTGTGTGTGGAGGGGTAAAGAACAACCTGAGCCTTAGGAGATCTTCAGGTAGAAGGGAGAGACCTCCTGCTGTAGTACATGAGAATAAACCCAGATGAATTGCAACATAGCGATCTAGCATGTCATATATTTGTATTTATTAAGGATCCCCATTAGTTCCTGCCAAGGCAACAGCTACTCTTCCTGGAGTCCAGGAAAATGAAGGCAGTAAAATGAACGATTGGTGACTTGCATCTATAGAAGTCTCTACGTTTTGTCTGACATTTGTTAGTACAACACCATGGCATCTTTTAGCATCTACCCAAATACCCATCTTGGAATATCACTAATGGAGCCTTTATAGCCTGTCGAAGTTTCATGGGTACATTATAATACAGCACATGTTCTGCCCTCAGAGTTGTCAGCCTGTGTGTATCCATGCTAATAACAGAGTCGAACTGACTTGACAAGCCAGGCATTTGATTAATGAATTCTCAGCTGTTTTTGACAAACATTTTGTCACCTGTTGTGAAAGCCCACCATTCACCGCGGGTAGACTTGATTATTCTGTAACATACTGGATTAAAGTAATTCATCCTAATGAGCACTGAATGACCATCTACAGTGCTATCTCAGTTCTAGAGGCTTGCTGAGCTAGTGATCTTAAAGCAAGGCTGCTATTCACAATGTTTAATGGAGTGTGTACTGCCGAGGCATTCAGACGTGAAATCTCAGAATTAGGTCTGAAATTGCTGTTATTTGCTAAGATTGTTTATGAATCATTACACTTTTTTTTTCTTTGTCTGTGGAATTGCCTGTTCATTACTGACTTCTAATGGTGTTTTAATAACGGATCAGTTCACACTGAGTCGAGTAGTGGTGCGGTGGGTTTTACCAGAACTCCACTTTTAGTGTATACATCTAGGGACAGTTGTTATAAGACCTTCAGCCACTAGAGAAACTATTTTTCTTTTCTACTTTGTAGGGGGGGGGGTGGACATTTTTATTCAATGCAAACATGATTGACTGATTGAGTCTCTGTGAAGCGAGCACAACACACCATTCAGTAAATAAAACAAACCCAAATCATTGAGATAAGGTTAAATGACGCCCCATATAAAAGCAGATATCCAGACCACACTCTTCCCCAACACCAGACAAGCAACACAGTAGTATATCGCAGTAATGATTCGCATTTGAATAAAGTCCCTCCAACCCAAACGAGGGTGTGACCTGATGCGGCCTGGGTGTGTTGACTCCAGATGAAGCTGTCTGACCCGTCTCACCCCAGGAGCCATTAAGGCGGAGCCTGTGACAGTTACTATGACACCTGTGACTCTGAGGGCCCGGCACGATGGCCCCTGAACGCTTACTCAAATCAGGAAGTGACTAGAATGGGAGCAGGAGCAGAAAGCTTCACAACACCTCTAACCTCCCGCCTTGATGGAGTCAATTGTGCAGAAATTCCATTCCATAGCCTTTGGGAGCTCATCTCGATGTGACTACACAACACAATACAACACAATACAACTTTATTATTCCCCTATAAGGAGCAATTTAAGAGGGACTCGTTGAGAGCAAAATAGCACAATTACAGTCCATACATCCTCATTGTACTGTGCATGCCTCTCACTCTATGGAAGCCTACAGATACATCCATACTGTTCATTAATTCTATATTATACCATGACCTCCCCTTTGTTTCACCACGAATGTGAGAGATGTACTGTATAAGGACTAATACAATTTGACTAACAATAACCATACAGAGCTTTTGTCATTTGACACGTGATTTAGCCGCAGTTTTACATTGCTGGACAAAACACATGTTTGTACAAAACACAGCCCTGTTGTTCTGTATATCACTGTGACATCATTATTACACATTCTGAAAGATATTATGATCAGAATGAAATAATCTGTATTTCAATAAGGCTGATACACGCCTCAGGGGAAAGGCTGATACATGCCTCAGGGGAAAGGCTGATACATGCCTCAGGGGAAAGGCTGATACATGCCTCAGGGGAAAGGC
This sequence comes from Oncorhynchus nerka, assembly GCF_034236695.1. Taxonomy (NCBI): domain Eukaryota; kingdom Metazoa; phylum Chordata; class Actinopteri; order Salmoniformes; family Salmonidae; genus Oncorhynchus; species Oncorhynchus nerka. Next base: position 64,743,367 of record NC_088400.1, on the reverse strand, counting down.
TGATACATGCCTCAGGGGAAAGGCTGATACATGCCTCAGGGGAAAGGAGACAGGAGGCTGCGTACTGTGGCTCTATTCAAAGTTAGATCAGTGGGTTGATTGAATGTTAAGAACCATGGGGGTTATTCATGACAAACGGAGGATGATAATATTCCCTCAACTCTGCCCAACGAGGAGTTTGTTCATCCCTTCTAAGTGTTCTATTAGAATCACAACTCCCTAAATCCTATTTGGATTCAGTTCCATTCCAGAATGTTGAATGACTTCCAAGTGCCAGTGGCAACGTATTTCTATTTATTCCCATTTAATAAGGAGAAAAAGAGATGCAATTTCTATTGTTAATCATGTTAGGGGACTATTTTACTGTAATGTAAGAAGACAGGGAGGATCAAGATGAAAGCCTATGCGATTTGGAAGTATTATTTTCAGAAGCTCTTCAGTTATGAGACCACGTTGAAAATGTAATATGCCAATTCAGTTCTAATCACACCGATCAGAAAGGACACTTTGAAATCAGAAGAGCCAGACCTGGATATGAAATAAATGATGACAGAGTTCTGCGTACGGGAGACCCATGCATTTATATTCACTTAGCCTTTAATTCAATGATATTTTCCGGTTAAATGTGGTAAAGAATGTGTTTTCCTGATGTGTTTTTCAAGTGAGACCAGGTCGAGGCAGGAGATATCAAACATTTAGAACACACACTGCCGTTCAAAGGTTTGGGGTCACTTAGAAATGTCCTTGTTTTTAAAAGAAAAGCAAAAGAAAATTGTCGGTTAAAATAACATCAAATTGATCAGAAATAGTGTAGACATTGTTAATGTTGTAAATGGTTATTGTAGCTGGAAACGGCTGATTTTTAATAAAATATCTACATAGGTATACAGAGGCCCATTATCAGCAACCGTCACAACCATCATCACGTTCCAATGGCACGTTGTGTTAGCTAACCCAAGTTTATAATTTTAATAGGCTAATTGATCATTAGAAAACACTTTTGCAATTATGTTAGCACAGCTGAAAACTGTTGTTCTGATTAAAGAAGCAATAAAACCGGCCTTATTTAGACTAGTTGAGTATCTGGAGCATCAGCATTTGTGGGTTCAATTACAGGCTCAAAATTGCCAGACACCAATAACTTTCTTTGGAAACTCGTCAGTCTATTCTTGTTCTGAGAAATAAAGGCTATTCCATGCCAGAAATTGCCAAGAAACTGAAGATCTCGTACAGCGCGGTGTACTGCCCCTTCACAGAACAGTGCAAACTGTCTCTAACCAGAATAGAAAGAGGAGTGGAGGCCCCGGTGCACAAATGAGCAAGAGGACAAGTACATTAGAGTGTCTAGTTTGAGAAACAGACGCCTCACAAGTCCTCAACTGGCAGCTTTATTAAATAGTACCCGCAAAACACCAGTCTCAACATCAACAGTGAAAAGGCGACTCTGGGATGCTGGCCTTCTAGGCAGAGTTGCAAAGAAAAAGACATATCTCAGACTGGCCAATAAAAAGAAAAGATTAAGATGGGCAAAACCACACAGTCACTGGACAGAGGAACTCTGTCTAGAAGGCCAGCATCCCGGAGTCGCCTCTTCACTGTTTCAGAAGAAAGTGCTTTGTTTCTGGCCATTTTGAGCCTGTAATCAAACCCACAAATGCTGATGCTCCAGATACTCAACTAGACTAAAGAAGGCCAGTTTCATTGCTTCTTTAATCAGAACAACAGTTTTCAGCTGTGCTAACATAATTGCAAAAGGGTTTTCTAATGATCAATTAGCCTTTTAAAATGATAAACTTGGATTAGCTAACACAACATGCCATTGGAACACAGGAGTGATGATTGCTGATAATGGGCCTCTGTACACCTATGTAGATATTCCATTAACAATCAGCCATTGTAGATATTCCATTAAAATGTGATGTTATTTTAATGGACAAAAAAATTGCTTTTCTTTCAAAAACAAGACATTTCTAAGTGACCCCAAACTTTTGAACGGTAGTGTATATCTTTTTTCACATCACTGTCACTTTTCTGCTCTCTTCTTTCTCCTCTCTGCTCTCTTATTTCTCCTCTCTGCTCTCTCCCTCTTCCCAGATTAGAATGAGGCTGTCCGTCTGTAATATATCTGTAATGTATCTGTAATATGTCTGTAATATGTATGTAATGTATCTGTAATATATCTGTAATATATCTGTAATGTATCTGTAACATATATGTAATATATCTGTAATATGTCTGTAATATGTCTGTAATATATCTGTAATATATCTGTAATGTGTCTGTAATATATCTGTAATATATCTGTAATATATCTGTAATATATATGTAATATATCTGTAATATGTCTGTAATATGTCTGTAATGTGTCTGTAATATATCTGTAATATGTCTGTAATATGTCTGTAATATATCTGTAATATATATGTAATATATCTGTAATATATCTGTAATATGTCTGTAATATGTCTGTAATATGTCTGTAATATATCTGTAATATATCTGTAATATGTCTGTAATGTATCTGTAATATGTCTGTAATATATCTGTAATATATCTGTGACCCCAGGGCCAACTGCATCAGCATATGGTCTCACAAGTGGTCTGAGGATCTCATCTCGGTACCTAATGGCAGTCAGGCTACCTCTGGCGAGCACATGGAGGGCTGTGCGGCCCCCCAAAGAAATGCCACCCCACACCATGACTGACCCACCGCCAAACCGGTCATGCTGGAGGATGTTGCAGGCAGCAGAACGTTCTCCACGGTGTCTCCAGACTGTCACGTCTGTCACATGTGCTCAGTGTGAACCTGCTTACATCTGTGAAGAGCACAGGGCGCCAGTGGCAAATTTGCCAATCTTGGTGTTCTCTGGCAAATGCCAAACGTCCTGCGCGGTGTTGGGCTGTCAGCACAACCCCCACCTGTGGACGTCGGGCCCTCATACCACCCTCATGGAGTCTGTTTCTGACCGTTTGAGCAGACACATGCACATTTGTGGCCTGCTGGAGGTCATTTTGCAGGGCTCTGGTAGTGCTCCTCCTGCTCCTCCTTGAACAAAGGCGGAGGTAGCGGTCCTGCTGCTGGGTTGTTGCCCTCCTACGGCCTCCTCCACGTCTCCTGATGTACTGGCCTGTCTCCTGGTAGCGCCTCCATGCTCTGGACACTACGCTGACAGACACAGCAAACCTTCTTGCCACAGCTCGCATTGATGTGCCATCCTTGATGAGCTGCACTACCTGAGCCACTTGTGTGGGTTGTAGATTCCGTCTCATGCTACCACTAGAGTGAATGCACCGCCAGCATTCAAAAGTGACCAAAACATCAGCCAGGAAGCATAGGAACTGAGAAGTGGTCTGTGGTTATCACCTGCAGAACCACTCCTTTATTGGGGGTGTCTTGCTAATTGCCTATAATTTCCACCTGTTGTCTATTCCATTTGCACAACAGCATGTGCAATTTATTGTCAATCAGTGTTGCTTCCTAAGTGGACAGTTTGATTTCACAGAAGTGTGATTGACTTGGAGTTACATTGTGTTGTTTAAGTGTTCCCTTTATTTTTTTGAGCAGCGTATATCTGTAATATATCTGTAATATATCTGTAATATATCTGTAACATGTCTGTAATATGTCTGTAACATATCTGTAATATATCTGTAATATGTCTGTAATAAATCTATAATATATCTGTAATATATCTGTAATATGTCTGTAATATATCTGTTATATCTGTAATATGTCTGTAATATGTCTGTAATATGTCTGTAATATATCTGTAATGTATCTGTACTATGTATGTAATATGTCTGTAATATATCTGTAATGTATCTGTACTATGTATGTAATATGTCTGTAATATATCTGTAATATATCTGTAATGTGTCTGTAATATGTCTGTAATATGTCTGTAATATATATGTAATGTATCTGTAATATGTATGTAATATGTCTGTAATATATCTGTAATATATCTGTAACATGTCTGTAATATGTCTGTAATATGTCTGTAACATATCTGTAATATATCTGTAATATGTCTGTAATAAATCTATAATATATCTGTAATATGTCTGTAATAAATCTATAATATATCTGTAATATGTCTGTAATATATCTGTAATATATCTGTAATATATCTGTTATATCTGTAATATATCTGTAATATGTCTGTAATATGTCTGTAATATATCTGTAATGTATCTGTAATATGTCCGTAATATATCTGTTATATCTGTAATATATCTGTAATATGTCTGTAATATGTCTGTAATATATCTGTAATGTATCTGTAATATGTATGTAATATGTCTGTAATATGTCTGTAATATATCTGTAATATGTCTGTAATATATCTGTAATATGTCTGTAATGTGTCTGTAATATGTCTGTAATATATCTGTAATATATCTGTAATATGTCTGTAATATATCTGTTATATCTGTAATATATCTGTAATATGTCTGTAATATGTCTGTAATATATCTGTAATATGTCTGTAATATATCTGTAATGTATCTGTAATATGTCTGTAATATATCTGTAATGTATCTGTAATATGTCTGTAACATGTCTGTAATATGTCTGTAATATATCTGTAATGTATCTGTAATATGTCTGTAACATGTCTGTAATATGTCTGTAATATGTCTGTAATATACCATCATGGTGTAGGTTAGGTCCTGCTGTTGCTGGGTGTCTTAGTGGCTCTGTAGTTAGGGGCTTGGGTGGCTCTGTAGTTAGGGGCTTGGGTGGCTGGGTAACTGGGTGGCTCTGTGGTTAGGGGTTGGGTGGCTCTGTGGTTAGGGGGTTGGGTGGCTCTGTGGTTAGGGGGTTGGGTGGCTCTGTGGTTAGGAGGCTCGGTGGCTCTTATTTAGGGGGTTGGGTGGCTCTGTGGTTAGGGGCTGGGGCTCTGTATTTAGGGGTTGGGTGGCTTTGGTTATGGGGTTGGGTGGCTCTGTGGTTATGGGGTTGGGTGGCTCTGTGGTTATGGGGTTGGGTGGCTCTGTATTTAGGGGTTGGGTGGCTCTGTGGTTAGGGGTTGGGTGGCTCTGTGGTTAGGAGGCTGGGTGGCTCTGTATTTAGGGAGTTGGGTGGCTCTGTGGTTATGGGGTTGGGTGGCTCTGGTTAGGGGGGTTGGGTGGCTCTGGGTTAGGGGTTGGGTGGCTCTGTATTTAGGGGTTGGGTGGCTCTGTGGTTAGGGGTTGGGTGGCTCTGTGGTTAGGGTGTTGGGTGGCTCTGTATTTAGGGGTTGGGTGGCTCTGTGGTTAGGAGGCTGGGTGGCTCTGTATTTAGGGGTTGGGTGGCTCTGTGGTTATGGGGTTGGGTGGCTCTGTGGTTATGGGGTTGGGTGGCTCTGTGGTTAGGGGTTGGGTGGCTCTGTGGTTAGGAGGCTGGGTGGCTCTGTATTTAGGGGTTGGGTGGCTCTGTGGTTAGGGGGCTGGGTGGCTCTGTATTTAGGGGTTGGGTGGCTCTGTGGTTATGGGGTTGGGTGGCTCTGTGGTTAGGGGTTGGGTGGCTCTGTGGTTAGGAGGCTGGGTGGCTCTGTATTTAGGGGTTGGGTGGCTCTGTGGTTATGGGGTTGGGTGGCTCTGTGGTTAGGGGTTGGGTGGCTCTGTATTTAGGGGTTGGGTGGCTCTGTGGTTATGGGGTTGGGTGGGGTTTGGGTGGCTCTGTATTTAGGGGTTGGGTGGCTCTGTGGTTATGGGGTTGGGTGGCTCTGTGGTTAGGGGTTGGGTGGCTCTGTGGTTAGGAGGCTGGGTGGCTCTGTATTTAGGGGGTTGGGTGGCTCTGTGGTTAGGGGGCTGGGTAGCTGGGTAACTGGGTGGCTCTGTAGTTAGGGAGCTGGGTGGCTGGGTAACTGGGTGGCTCTGTAGTTAGGGGGCTGGGTGGCTCTGTAGTTAGGGGGCTGGGTGGCTGGGTAACTGGGTGGCTCTGTAGTAAGGGGGCTAGGTGGCTGGGTGCATGGCTGGGTGCACGGCTGGATGGCTCAGGAGCCTGGCCTTGCATGGTTTCATATTTGGTGCTATCGATCACAGGTAATTGCCTCGTCCTCCTCGCCTCACTGTTCAAAGCCCTGAGCCCTCAAAGGCCTGATGATGGATGGAGGGATGGAGGGATGGAGGCATGGTTGCCTTCTCTCCTCTGCCAGTGGGGGCGTTGTTTTACTGGATGGCAGGTATAGCTAAACCAGCACCAGAAATAACTAAGGACAGAGAAAAAGAGACAACTTTTTTGGCAAACCCAGTTTAGTGAAATCTGGTTTACACCAGAGTTGTGCTTGTTCCTATTCATTTCTAAGAAACAAATGATGATTGTTATTACTATGCAAATATTGTGTAATGAATTGGTAAATCACCATTTACTATGCAATTGTAATATAAAGTGCAGTTGATTGATGGGAACATAATCCCCCATCTAAAAGTAGCCTTGACCTCCCAGTACAGTTCATCACCCTCACTGTTCTACCAACCTCTCTCCAAAGTCAGGACCAAACAACTCATTAGTATGTCCCTCACAAACTGGATCTTATAACTCATGAATAAATAATATCTGCCATGGAAACAAATTATCAGAAAGAAAGAAAGAGAGAGAGAGAGAGGAGAGAGAGAGAGAGAGAGAGAGAGAGAGAGAGAGAGAGAGAGAGAGAGAGAGAGAGAGAGAGAGAGAGAGAGAGAGAGAGAGAGAGAGAGAGAGAGAGAGAGAGAGAGAGATCCTACTGACCTACACAGGGAGGACGGGGATCAGTGGCCATTACAATTATACAGCAATAACAATATAGAGGAACAATGCCATAATCAGCACCATGCACAGTGTGGTTCAGCCAGACCTGTCGCTCTCCACCTCAACCCCCCTCTCTCTTTCTCTCCACCTCCACCTTTCTCTCTCTCCACCCCTCTCTTCCGGTCCTGGCTGCCCGCTGGGCCATGTGTAGCTATGGAAACGGGTCTTGCCTAATTAGTGGGGGAAATATGTTACCCACGTCTCTCTATACCGTTGTGCCTGGTGTCGCTTTTCTTTACGCCAGTCTTTCAGCGAGAGGCTAGATTGGCACTGTCCGCTTTCGTCTGTGGGAACCAGGACAGCTTTCTCTTTCTCTCTCTCTCTCTCTCTCTCTCTCTCTCTCTCTCTCTCTCTCTCTCTCTCTCTCTCTTTCTCTCTCTCACGGGCCCCCTCGGGTCAAGATCATTACACGGCTAATTAAGCCAGGTCAACGGGCTAGGGCTCAGAGGGACAGCGGGAGTGATTGTTACCCAGTCTAGCCCCGTCACGCCCCCAAAATGCTACTTACTCACTCCTTACTCAACACTTACTCAACCCTTACTCAAGCCTTTCTCATCCCTTTACTCAAGGGCCTTGCAACCTCCTCTAACATCTCCACACTCTGCCTGTCCATGTCGGCATGAAGCTACATAGGCTACTTCTGTTGCTTTGTTGTCTGTATGGCGACAACCTGAAGGTCCAGTAGACCAGGGCCAAACTTGTTTGTGTCAACGACCCCGTTTGTGATAGCAAATCCATCAAGGACCCCCTCATTGTCAGAACACAACTCTTAATTTATTAGGGCGATACAAATAGCATACACACAGTTTTACTATGACTTCTGCAGGATGGAACAATCAACTTTTGGGCCCTGGGAAATAACATTTTAAAGGCCCTCCTCTTGGCAACAGAGATTAAATAAATCTGTTTTAAAATGAATTTCCTACATTTCTACACATTTAGCCTTGGTCAGAGAGAAAATGTTGCAGTTTTAAAGCATATTTCTTGCTATTCTACACATTTTGCCATGGGGTAGAGTGTACCATTTGCAGATTTGAAGGTTATATTACAGTACATTTATGTACAAAACATTTTGGGGGAATACAAAAATGGAGTAGTTTGGATACCAATATCCTTGTTATCCCATGTTGTGCATCTAAGAGATAAGAGCATAAACTGTGGATGAACAATATTACATTGCACCTTCCAATCTTTTACGACGGATCCTGTGTCCAAAACATGTTTAATCTGTCCATTCAATATTCATTCAAAAGTAATGACAAGTACAAAAAAATCATATTTAAAAAAAACATACAGATGAAGTCGGAAGTTTACATACACATTAGCCTTAGTCAAATACATTTAAACTCAGTTTTTCACAATTCCTGACATTTAATCCTTGTAAAAATTCCCTGTTTTAGGTCAGTTAGGATCCCCACTTTATTTTAAAAATGTGAAATGTCAGAATAATAGTAGAGAGAATTATTTATTTCAGCTTATATTGCGTTCATCACATTCCCAGTGGGTCAGAAGTTTACATACACTCAATTAGTATTTGGTGGCATTGCCTTTAAATTGTTTAACTTGGGTCAAACGTTTCGGGTAGCCTTTCACAAGCTTCCCACAATAAGTTGGGTGAATTTTTGCCCATTCCTCCTGACAGAGCTGGTGCAACTGAGTCAGGTTTGTAGGCCTCCTTGCTGGCACACGCTTTTTCAGTTCTGCCCACCAATGTTCTATAGGATTGAGGTCAGGGCTTTGTGAGGGCCACTCCAATACCGTGACTTTGTTGTCCTTAAGCCATTTTGCCACAACTTTGGAAGTATGCTTGGGGTCATTGTCCATTTGGAAGACCCATTTGCAACCAAGCTTTAACTTCCTGACTGGTGTCTTGAGATGTTGCTTCAATATATCCACATACTTTTCCTCCCTCATGATGCCATCTATTTTGTGAAGTGCACCAGTTCCTCCTGCAGCAAAGCACCCTCACATCATGATGCTGCCACACCCGTGCTTCACGGTTGGGATGGTGTTCTTCGGCTTGCAAGCCTCCCCCTTTTTCCTCCAAACATAACAATGGTCATTATGGCAAAACAGTTCCATTTTTGTTTCATCAGACCAGAGGACATTTCTCCAAAAAGTACAATCTCTGTCCCCATGTGCAGTTGCAAACTGTAGTCTGGCTTTTTTATGGCGGTTTTGGAGCAGTGGCTTCTTCCTTGCTGAGCGGCCTTTCAGGTTATGTCGATATAGGACTCGTTTTACTGTGGATATAGATACTTTTGTACCTGTTTCCTCCAGCATCTTCACAAGGTCCTTTGCTGTTGTTCTGGAATTGATTTGCACTTTTCACACCAAAGTACATTCATCTCTAGGAGACAGAACAGATGTCCTTCCTGAGCGGTTTGATGGCTGTGTGGTCCCATGGTGTTTTACTTGCGTACTATTGTTTGTGCAGATGAACGTGGTACTTTCGGGCATTTGGAAATTGCTCCCAAGGATGAACCAGACTTGTGGAGGTCTACATTTTGTTTCTGAGGTCTTGGCTGATTTATTTTGTTTTTCCCATGATGTCAAGCAAAGAGGCACTGAGTTTGAAGGTAGGCCTTGAAATATATCCACACGTACACCTCCAATTGACTCAAGTTATGTCAATTAGCCTATCAGAAGCTTCTAAAGCCATGACATCATTTTCTGGAATTTTCCAAGCTGTTTAAAGGCACAGTCAACTTAGTGTATGTAAACTTCTGACCCACTGGAATTGTGATACAGTGAATTACAAGTGAAATCATCTGTCTGTAAACAATTGTTGGAAACATTGCATGTGTTATGCACAAAGTAGATGTCCTATCCGACTTGCCAAAACTATAGTTTGTTAACAAGAAATTTGTGGAGTGGTTGAAAAACGAGTTTTAATGACTCCAACCTGTCTGTAAACTTCCGACTTCAGCTTTATGTTGAGATCTGGCAGCGGGCCCCCAGAGGTCTGTAGACACCAGTAGTCTACACTATGTGCTCCACACTGAGCGATTGAGAGTTCATTCATTTTTGACTATTCATTAATGTAAGAAATTACTTACCAATTGTGCTTGGCACGCACACAGTAGAGGCCAGGACAGGATGCATATCCCACCTGGGCTGCTTGCATGCTCAGTCTGACTGAAACAAAGAAAAAGAGGATGATGAGAATGTGATGAGAGAGAGGAGTCAGAGAGAGAGAGAGAGAGAGAGAGAGAGAGAGCGAGAGAGAGTGAGAGTGAGAGTGAGAGAGAGAGAGAGAGAGAGAGAGAGAGAGAGAGAGACAGAAACACAGAAACCGTGAGAGAGACAGAGAGAAAAAGGGCCTCCATCCCAGTACAGGGTCTTCCCCCCTAAACATTTGCACCTGGCCCCGGTGCTCTCTTGGCACACTCCACCAGAAACCTCCAGCAGATGTTCTTCCTCCTTTGTGGCTCTGCTCCTCTTCAGGACTAAACACTGGGTGGCTTCTCTCCTCCTGAACGCTCCTCCTCAGGAGACAACCACAATTATTCTCCTCTCTTTTCTTCTTCTTCACCTCCCCAAAATGAAGGGTTGTTGGGGCGCCCAGTTAGGACACGGGGAAGTCTCTCTGGCATTGTTAATTGCTTGTGATTAGACATTTTAATTACCAGGTGCTGAGAGTAACCCCCTTTCCCCAACAACCCTCTCTAACCCCCCAACCCCCACCCGTCTCCAGCACCCCCAACCCCCACCCGTCTCCAGCACCCCCCAACCCCCACCCCTCTCATCCACCCTTACTATTGAATGTTTTTCTCGTCTTTCCATCACATCCTGTAGCAGTTGACATCTGACCTGAGTGGATATTGGTGTGATAAGGAAGAACAGTTTTGTGGCATATGCTCTATTTCAATTCTGTTTCATTTAACCTTTATTCAACCTTTGAGATGACAGAAATTTGACAAAAACATAATTGCGGTGGAATCCAGGAGGACCTTATTGAAAGCATCCTCTTTGACTGACATGCGAGAACAGTGGCCAGGTTGAGGGGTTAGTTAGCTGTATATGCAGTCTGTCTGGACCTCAAAGATATACAATCTCTTCTTTCTTTTAATCATCATGGCTATTTTGTATCTCCAAGCAGTCAGTCTGTACTGAATATTCAATGTTGAGTGTTGTTTCCCAAAGAGCCCCTCATCCATCCGTTTCAGGAAGAGAAACAGCTAGAAAGAGAGGGGAACAGAGAGCAAGGCCACGGCATCTGAGGCCACAACCTTTTCTCTCCCGTTGCCCTGAAAGAAGAAGTGGCTGAAGAACAACAGGAGCGACAGAGAGGATCGATGAGAGGTGGAGGAGGAGGAGAGGTTCTGAACTCATTAGCCAGGAAATCCAGACCTCTAAATGTGACTTTAGCAGCATAATACAAGACATTGACGGCCCAGACACAATGACACTGTTTACTAACCTTGCACATATTTTACATTCATATCTAGTTGTTGTGATTGGAGAGGCATGTTGAGCTATTTCCCTCTATTCATGCCAGGTTTCACCGCTTTTAATTGAAGACAAAGGCCTGGATCTTTTCTCTCTCTCGCTCTCCTCATCGCTCCCTCGCTCTTTCGTGTCTCTGCCTTCTCAAGGTTGAATCTCTGCATCTGTCGAGGATGAACGTTCCCCAACACCCCTCCCACACACAGCCGATATTTCTCTTCGCACCCACAATATCATAAAGATTTCTGTTTGTACTGGAGGAGATGCCAAACCAGAGAAGGTCTCTATTGATTGATCTGCTAGCAGCCTTGGACAGTGCATTCAGTATCCACACATCGATCCAGTACTCTCTTGAGTGATGTAGCGAGGATGTGGAAAGGAGGGAGAGAGGGGGCCAAGAGGGTGGGGAGAGATAGAGCGAGAGGGAAGAGAAAGGGTGAGAGAAAGAGAGGGGGAGAGAAAGAGAGGGGGAAATAGAGAGTGGGGGGAGAGAGGGGGAAGAGAGAGAGAGAGAGAAGAGAAAGGGTTAGAAAGAGAGGGGGTGAGAGAAAGAGAGGGGGAGAGAGAGTGGGGAAGAGAGAGGGGTGAGAGGGGGAAGAGAGAGAGAGAGAGAGAGAGAGAGAGAGAGAGAGAGGGTGAGAGGGGGAAGAGAGAGAGAGAGAGAAAAAGGGAGAGAGAGAGAGAGAGAGAGAGAGAGAGAGAGGGTGAGAGGGGGAAGAGAGAGAGAGAGAGAGGGAGAGAGAGAGAGGGAAAGAGACTTTACAGAGCTCTGGAGGACTTAAGATGGTTCAGTCTAGAGAAAGAGTTAGAAAGAGAGGGGGAGAGAAAGAGAGGGGAGAGAGAGAGGGGAAGAGAGAGGGTGAGAGGGGGAAGAGAGAGAGGGAGAGAGAGAGAGGGTGAGAGAGGGGGAGGGTGAGAGGGGGAGAGGAGAGAGAGAGAGAGAGAGAGAGAGAGAGAGAGAGAGAGAGAGAGAGAGAGAGAGAGACTTTACAGAGCTCTGGAGGACTTAAGATGTGCCAGTCTAGAGACACAATGGCTGAATTCAGCTGAGATCCAGTAGAGGTTATCCTAGCATAAATCTAGTTTGTTGCCATCTTAGACAATATATCAGGGCTCCATATCCATGGCTACGATGATGTAAAGATGTATCTATACTGTAGATTGTGTGGTTTAGGGGATAGATCAGCTATGACATTAGCAGATAGAATTGGAGACTATCAAATAACACTACCAGCATTATATTTAATCCCCCTTTTTATATATATTTTGATCTGTCTTATTATGCCCATGTAGACTGTGTTTGTGTGTGTGTGTGTGTGTGTGTGTGTGTGTGTGTGTGTGTGTGTGTGTGTGTGTGTGTGTGTGTGTGTGTGTGTGTGTGTGTGTGGTGGTGATTGTTGTAGTTGTGGTGGTGAGGGGTAACAGACTATTGTCCGCGCTGGCAGTCACTGATACCTCTGATAATTCCGTTTGTTGTCTGTCTGGGCAGTGGGCAGGAGGCAGCCAGCGCTGGGGAATAAGGAAGGAATAAAGGAGGGAGGAGAAGGAGGGCAGGAGGCGGGAGGGTCCTGAGGGTGCCTATAGCCCAGGGACAGCCACACAGCCACCGTACCTTGGCCGAGCATTCCTCCATTCCCAGTCACTCGATCCAAGATGAAAGTTCCTCCTCCTCCCGTTCTTGCGGGCGGCCAGCAGCAGAGACACTTACTGAGCCATGATGGACAGGAGCGGATTAGGAGAACAATACAGCTGAATTAAAGGTTTTGACTTCGGGGACCATTGATATGGCCCACGCCCTCTAGCAGAGCCTTTAAGTTGACATGGTGGATCACTGCGACACGAAACACAGGAGAGAGAGAGAGACACATTTTACTTCCGGCGCCGACAGAGATGGCCGCCTCGCTTCGCGTTCCTAGGAAACTATGCAGTTTTTCATTTTTTTACGTGTTATTTCTTACATTGGTACCCCAGGTCATCTTAGGTTTCATTACATACAGTCGAGAAGAACATAAGAGCAGCGTCAACTCACCATCAGTACGACCAAGAATATGACTTTCGCGAAGCGGATCCTGTGTTCTGCCTTTCACCCAGGACAACGGAATGGATCCCAGCCGGCGACCCAAAAAAACGACTTCGTAAAAGGGGGAAACGGAGCGGTCTTCTGGTCAGACTCCGGAGACGGGCACATCGTGCACCACTCCCTAGTATACTTCTCGCCAATGTCCAGTCTCTTGACAACAAGGTTGATGAAATCCGAGCAAGGGTAGCATTCCAGAGGGACATCAGAGACTGTAACGTTCTTTGCTTCACGGAAACATGGCTCACTGGAGAAACGCTATTGGAGTCGGTGCAGCCAGCTGGTTTCTCCACGCATCGCGCCGACAGAAACAAACATCTTTCTGGTAAGAAGAGGGGCGGGGGCGTATGCTTCATGGTTAACGTGACGTAGTGTGGCCACAACAACATACAGGAGCTCAAGTCCTTCTGTTCACCTGATTTAGAATTCCTCACAATCAAATGTCGACCGCATTATCTACCAAGGGAATTCTCTTCGATTATAATCACAGCCATATATATTCCCCCCCAAGCAGACACATCGATGGCTCTGAACAAACTTTATTTGACTCTTTGCAAACTGGAATCCATACATCCATACAGGCTGCATTCATTGTAGCTGGGGATTTTAACAAGGCTAATCTGAAAACAAGACTCCCTAAATTTTATCAGCATATCGATTGCGCAACCAGGGCTGGAAAAACCTTGGATCATTGCTATTCTAACTTCCGCAACGCATATAAGGCCCTGCCCCGCTCTCCTTTCGGAAAAGCTGACCACGACTCCATTTTGTTGATCCCTGCCTACAGACAGAAACTAAAACAAGAAGCTCCCGCGCTGAGGTCTGTTCAACGCTGGTCCGACCAATCTGATTCCACACTCCAAGACTGCTTCCATCACGTGGACTGGGATATGTTTCGTATTGCGTCAGACAACAACATTGACGAATACGCTGATTCGGTGAGCGAGTTCATTAGAACGTGCGTTGAAGATGTCGTTCCCATAGCAACGATTAAAACATTCCCAAACCAGAAACCGTGGATTGATGGCAGCATCCGCGTGAAACTGAAAGCACGAACCACTGCTTTTAATCAGGGCAAGGTGACCGGAAACATGACCGAATACAAACAGTGTAACTATTCCCTCCGCAAGGCAATCAAACAAGCTAAGCGTCATTATAGAGACAAAGTAGAATCTCAATTCAACGGCTCAGACACAAGAGGTATGTGGCAGGGTCTACAGTCAATCACGGATTACAAAAAGAAAACCAGCCCCGTCACGGACCAGGATGTCTTGCTCCCAGGCAGACTAAATAACTTTTTTGCCCGCTTTGAGGACAACACAGTGCCACTGACACGGCCCGCAACTAAAACATGCGGACTCTCCTTCACTGCAGCCGATGTGAGGAAAACATTTAAACGTGTCAACCCTCGCAAGGCTGCAGGCCCAGATGGCATCCCCAGCCGCACCCTCAGAGCATGCGCAGACCAGCTGGCTGGTGTGTTTACGGACATATTCAATCAATCCCTATCCCAGTCTGTTGTTCCCACATGCTTCAAGAGGGCCACCATTGTTCCTGTTCCCAAGAAAGCTAAGGTAACTGAGCTAAACGACTACCGCCCCGTAGCACTCACTTCCGTCATCATGAAGTGCTTTGAGAGACTAGTCAAGGACCATATCACCTCTACCCTACCTGACACCCTAGACCCACTCCAATTTGCTTACCGCCCAAATAGGTCCACAGACGATGCAATCTCAACCACACTGCACACTGCCCTAACCCATCTGGACAAGTGGAATACCTATGTGAGAATGCTGTTCATCGACTACAGCTCGGCATTTAACACCATAGTGCCCTCCAAGCTCGTCATCAAGCTCGAGACCCTGGGTCTCGACCCCGCCCTGTGCAACTGGGTACTGGACTTCCTGACGGGCCGTCCCCAGGTGGTGAGGGTAGGCAACAACATCTCCACCCCGCTGATCCTCAACACTGGGGCCCCACAAGGGTGCGTTCTGAGCCCTCTCCTGTACTCCCTGTTCACCCACGACTGCGTGGCCATGCACGCCTCCAACTCAATCATCAAGTTTGCGGACGACACAACAGTGGTAGGCTTGATTACCAACAACGACGAGACGGCCTACAGGGAGGAGGTGAGGGCCCTCGGAGTGTGGTGTCAGGAATATAACCTCACACTCAACGTCAACAAAACTAAGGAGATGATTGTGGATTTCAGGAAACAGCAGAGGGAACACCCCCTATCCACATCGATGGAACAGTAGTGGAGAGGGTAGTAAGTTTTAAGTTCCTCGGCGTACACATCACAGACAAACTGAATTGGTCCACCCACACAGACAGCATCGTGAAGAAGGCGCAGCAGCGCCTCTTCAACCTCAGGAGGCTGAATAAATTTGGCTTGTCACCAAAAGCACTCACAAACTTCTCCACCTGGTACGGCAACTGCTCCGCCCACAACCGTAAGGCTCTCCAGAGGGTAGTGAGGTCTGCACAACGCATCCCCGGGGGCAAACTACATTACATTACATTACATTTAAGTCATTTAGCAGACGCTCTTATCCAGAGCGACTTACTACCTGCCCTCCAGGACACCTACACCATCCGATGTCACAGGAAGGCCATAAAGATCATCAAGGACAACAACCACCCGAGCCACTGCCTGTTCACCCCGCTATCATCTAGAAGGCGAGGTCAGTACAGGTGCATCAAAGCTGGGACCGAGAGACTGAAAAACAGCTTCTATCTCAAGGCCATCAGACTGTTAAACAGCCACCACTAACATTGAGGGGCTGCTGCCAACACACTGACTCAACTCCAGCCACTTTAATAATGGGAATCGATGGGAAATTATGTAAAATATATCACTAGCCACTTTAAACAATGCTACCTAATATAATGTTTACATACCCTACATTATTCATCTCATATGTATATGTATGTACTGTACTCTATATCATCTACTGTATCTTTATGTAATACATGTATCACTAGCCACTTTAACTATGCCACTTTGTTTACATACCCATCTCATATGTATATACTGCACTCAATACCATCTACTGTATCTTGCCCATGCCGCTCTGTACCATCACTCATTCATATATCTTTATGTACATATTCTTTATCCCCTTACACTTGTGTCTATAAGGTAGTAGTTTTGGAATTGTTAGCTAGATTACTTGTTGGTTATGACTGCATTGTCGGAACTAGAAGCACAAGCATTTCACTACACTCACATTAACATCTGCTAACCATGTGTATGTGACAAATACATTTGATTTGATTTGATTTGATTTGACTGTGAGGCTGGAGTTGTTCAGAGCAGGAGGTTAAGGGCTGACCTGGGAACTAGATCTGGTCTGTGGTTAGACAGTGTAGTTAGTTCGCTAGTTCATTTTAGTTTCATTTAGAAATATTACACACAATGCTTTATCAGTTAACTCCTGTTCATGATCCAAATAATTATTTCCATTATGTCTCTCTTAAAACTGAGGCTGTGCATCCCAAATGTGAGCTTATTCCCTATGTAGTGCACTACAGATGACCAGGGCCCATAGGCAATAGTGTGTCATTTGTGACACAGCTAGGGTAAACACAGGTCGTGTTAGCATCAGCTAGGGTAAACACAGGTCGTGTTAGCATCAGCTAGGGTAAACACAGGTCGTGTTAGCATCAGCTAGGGTAAACACAGGTCGTGTTAGCATCAGCTAGGGTAAACACAGGTCGTGTTAGCATCAGCTAGGGTAAACACAGGTCCTGTTAGCATCAGCTAGGGTAAACACAGGTCGTGTTAGCATCAGCTAGGGTAAACACAGGTCGTGTTAGCATCAGCTAGGGTAAACACAGGTCGTGTTAGCATCAGCTAGGGTAAACACAGGTCGTGTTAGCATCAACTAGTGTAAACATAGGTTGTGTTAGCATCAGCTAGGGTAAACACAGGTCCTGTTAGCATCAACTATGGTAAATACAGCTCCTGTTAGCATCAACTAGGGTAAACACAGGTCCTGTTAGCATCAACTAATGTAAACACAGGTCCTATTAGCATCAACTAGGATAAACACAGGTCTTGTTAGCATCAACTAGGGTAAACACAGGTCCTGTTAGCATCAACTACATGTTGAGTCCCAGTTTGGTACCTCTACATGCTAGTTACAGGATTAGTTCCTCTACATGCTAGTTACAGAGAGGACAGAGAGAGAGGTGGAAGATAAAGGAGAGAGAGAGAGAGACAGAGAGGACAGAGAGAGAGGTGGAAGATAAAGGAGCGAGAGACAGAGAGAGGTGCAAGATAAAGAAGAGAGGACAAAGAGAGAGAGAGAGACAGAGGTGGAAGATATAGGAGAGAGAGGACAAAGAGAGAGAGAGGTGGAAGATAAAGGAGAGAGAGGACAAAGAGAGAGAGAGGTGGAAGATAAAGCAGAGAGAGGACAAAGAGAGAGAGGTGGAAAATAAAGGAGAGAGAGGACAAAGAGAGAGATGGAAGATAAAGGAGAGAGAAGACAAAGAGAGAGAGGTGGAAGATCAAAGAGAGAGAGGTGGAAGATAAAGGAGAGAGAGGACAAAGAGAGAGATGGAAGATAAAGGAGAGAGAAGACAAAGAGAGAGAGGTGGAAGATAAAGGAGAGACAGAGAGAGGTGGAAGATAAAGAAGAGAGAGGACAAAGAGAGAGAGAGAGGTGGAAGATAAAGGAGAGAGAGGACAAAGAGAGAGAGGTGGAAGATAAAGGAGAGCGAGAGAGACAGAGAGAGATGGAAGATAAAGGAGAGAGAGGACAAAGAGAGAGAGGTGGAAGATAAAGGAGAGAGAGGACAAAGAGAGAGAGGTGGAAGATAAAGGAGAGAGAGGAGAAAGAGAGAGATGGAAGATAAAGGAGAGAGAGGACAAAGAGAGAGAGATGGAAGATAAAGGAGAGAGAGGACAAAGAGAGAGAGATGGAAGATAAAGGAGAGAGAGGACAAAGAGAGAGACAGAGGTGGAAAATAAAGGAGAGAGAGAGAGAGAGAGATGGAAGATAAAGGAGAGAGAGGACAAAGAGAGAGAGGTGGAAGATAAACGAGAGGACAAAGAGGTGGAAGATAAAGGAGAGAGAGGACAAAGAGAGAGAGGTGGAAGATAAAGGAGAGAGAGGACAAAGAGGTGGAATATAAAGGAGAGAGAGGACAAAGAGAGAGAGAGGTGAAAGATAAAGGAGAGAGAGGACAAAGAGAGAGAGGTGGAAGATAAAGGAGAGAGAGGACAAAGAGAGAGAGAGGGGTGGAAGATAAAGGAGAGAGAGGACAAAGAAAGAGAGAGGTGGAAGATAAAGGAGAGAGAGGACAAAGAAAGAGAGAGGTGGAAGATAAAGGAGAGAGAGGACAAAGAGAGAGAGAGGTGGAAGATAAAGGAGAGAGAGAGAGAGACAGAGAGAGATGGAAGATAAAGGAGAGAGAGGACAAAGAGAGAGAGGTGGAAGATAAAGGAGAGGACAAAGAGAGAGAGGTGGAAGATAAAGGAGAGAGAGGACAAAGAGAGAGAGGTGGAAGATAAAGGAGAGGACAAAGAGGTGGAAGATAAAGGAGAGAGAGGACAAAGAGAGAGATGGAAGATAAAGGAGAGAGGACAAAGAGAGATGGAAGATAAAGGAGAGAGAGGACAAAAGAGAGTGGAAGATAAAGGAGAGGACAAAAGAGAGAGGTGGAAGATAAAGGAGAGAGGACAAAAGAGGATGGAAGATAAAGGAGAAAGAGGACAAATGAGAGAGATGGAAGATAAAGGAGAGAGAGGACAAAGAGAGAGAGGTGGAAGATAAAGGAGAGAGAGGACAAAAGAGAGACAGAGGTGGAAAGATAAAGAGAGAGAGAGACAGAGAGAGATGGAAGATAAAGGAGAGAGAGGACAAAGAGAGAGAGGTGGAAGATAAAGGAGAGGACAAAAGAGGTGGAAGATAAAGGAGAGAGAGGACAAAGAGAGAGATGGAAGATAAAGGAGAGAGAGGACAAAAAGAGAGATGGAAGATAAAGGAGAGAGAGGACAAAGAGAGAGAGATGGAAGATAAAGGAGAGAGAGGACAAAGAGAGAGACAGAGGTGGAAAATAAAGGAGAGAGGACAAAGAGAGAGAGAGATGGAAGATAAAGGAGAGAGAGGACAAAGAGAGAGAGGTGGAAGATAAACGAGAGGACAAAGAGGTGGAAGATAAAGGAGAGAGAGGACAAAAGAGAGAGAGGTGGAAGATAAAGGAGAGAGAGAGAGAAAGAGAGATGGAAGATAAAGGAGAGAGAGGACAAAAGAGAGAGAGGTGAAAGATAAAGGAGAGAGAGGACAAAGAGAGAGAGGTGGAAGATAAAGGAGAGAGAGGACAAAGAAAGAGGTGGAAGAGGTGACAAAGAGGTGGAAGATAAAGGAGAGAGAGGACAAAGAGAGAGAGAGGTGGAAGATAAAGGAGAGAGAGGACAGAGACAGAGAGAGATGGAAGATAAAGGAGAGAGAGAGAGAGAAGAGAGAGATGGAAGATAAAGGAGGAGAGGACAAAGAGAGAGAGGTGGAAGATAAAGGAGAGAGAGGACAAAGAGAGAGAGGTGGAAGATAAAGGAGAGGACAAAGAGGTGGAAGATAAAGGAGAGAGAGGACAAAGAGAGAGATGGAAGATAAAGGAGAGAGAGGACAAAGAGAGAGAGGTGGAAGATAAAGGAGAGGACAAAGAGGTGGAAGATAAAGGAGAAAGAGGACAAAGGGAGAGAGGTGGAAGATAAAGGAGAGAGAGGACAAAGAGAGACAGAGAGGTGGAAGATAAAGGAGAGAGAGAGAGGTGGAAAATAAAGGAGAGAGAGGACAAAGAGGTGGAAGATAAAGGAGAGAGAGGACAAAGAGAGAGAGGTGGAAGATAAAGGAGAGAGAGGACAAAGAGAGAGAGGTGGAAGATAAAGGAGAGAGAGGACAAAGAGAGGGAGAGGGGTGGAAGATAAAGGAGAGAGAGGACAAAGAAAGAGAGAGGTGGAAAATAAAGGAGAGAGAGGACAAAGAGAGAGAGGTGGAAGATAAAGGAGAGAGAGGACAAAGAGAGAGAGGTGGAAGATAAAGGAGAGAGAGGACAAAGAGAGAGAGGTGGAAGATAAAGGAGAGAGAGAGAGAGACAGAGAGAGATGGAAGACAAAGGAGAGAGAGGACAAAGAGAGAGGTGGAAGATAAAGGAGAGGACAAAGAGAGAGAGGTGGAAGATAAAGGAGAGAGAGGACAAAGAGAGAGAGATGGAAGATAAAGGAGAGAGAGGACAAAGAGAGAGACAGAGGTGGAAAATAAAGGAGAGAGAGAGAGAGAGAGATGGAAGATAAAGGAGAGAGAGGACAAAGAGAGAGAGGTGGAAGATAAACGAGAGGACAAAGAGGTGGAAGATAAAGGAGAGAGAGGACAAAGAGAGAGAGGTGGAAGATAAAGGAGAGAGAGGACAAAGAGAGAGAGAGGTGGAAGATAAAGGAGAGAGAGAGAGAGGTGGAAAATAAAGGAGAGAGAGGACAAAGAGGTGGAGGATAAAGGAGAGAGAGGTGGAAGATTAAGAAGAGAGAGGACAAAGAGGTGGAAGATAAAGGAGAGAGAGGACAAAGAGAGAGAGAGGTGGAAGATAAAGGAGAGAGAGGACAAAGAGAGAGAGGTGGAAGATAAAGGAGAGAGAGGACATAGAGAGCAGGGTGTGTAAGTGAGAGAGAGAAAACACTGAGTGGGGTATAGAGTATATTGTTGAGCAACAAGAGCTAAGAGGGTCAGTTTCCTGCAGGGCGGCTGTGTGTCTCAGTGCTGACCTGCTGGGCTGCTGGGAGGGAGAACGGCTTTATCTAGTCCCATCAGCAGCACGGTGAATATGAGCCTGTTGAAGTTTGGCCTTGTAAATAGTGTCGGCGGTTTGGTGCCACGCCGATCCCCGCGCAGATCCCCACCAGCTTGAACACGATCCACCGCCCAGACCGAGCCCACGGGATTGACTTACAGCTGATTGACAGGCCTTGGCCCCGGTCCCAGGGCCACAGCAGGAACTCTGGGATACCTGGTCTGGTGAGGCCAATCACCATCAAATGTCATGCAAGTCAGGCAGGTAAACCTCAGATTAAACAACTCACCGGAAACAACACAACGTTTTATATGAAGGTTATTACACAAATAAATACTGTAGTTGAAGAGTGACTAAATCAACAAATCCAAGTGAATTAAACTGCGATATAACCTAGCATAAACATGTCAGCTAAACATTGGTGAGGAGGTCTTTGTCCCTTTATAAGTATTAGAATTGATAACCACACTAAATAAAGTCTAGGAGTATAAAACCCCTTTCTTCACTCTCTCTTTACAACCAGGCCTCTAGCTCATTAGATGGAGTGGGCTGTAGTTAGCCTAGCCACCCCCGATGCCCCGATAACGTGAGTTTATCTGAGCCGTCGATCAGGCAATTAGTCGTGGTGGAACAACAGAACCCAGTAAAGCCAAGCGGCGGTTCTACCATCGAACAATAACACCGTCAACTGGGAGCGCTTAATGAGAAGGCGGTATGGGTACTTAACGTACATACACATAGGTCATATTTATCACTAATTAGGAAGTGTAATGATTAACTTTAAAGTTAATGTAATCACCACTCCTTTGTGTTGATGTAGTGATGTAGGATCTAGGCCTAGTGCAGGTCCAAGTAGTCCCTAACTAAATCCTCTTTGTCGGTTGGTCCAACCTTTTTGTTTTTCAGAAAAATAATGGATGCATGGCCTCCAGTACCTTTCAGGTCTTAATCACAGGGGGCTGCTGACGGGAGGACGGCTCATAATAATGTCCGGAACGGAGCGAATGGAATGACATCAAACACATAGAGACCATGTGTGTGATATATATGATTCCATTCCACTGATTCCACTCCAGACATTACCACGAGCCCGTCCTCCCCGATTAAGGAACCACCAACCTCCTGTGGTCCTAATTTATATCTAGAAGGTAAATGTACTAAATTAACTTTCTTTAATCTTCTTAGGAAGTCACATTGGGAGTAGAAAAATACAAAATAGCGCAGTAGAACAAAACAAGATAAACAGAAGCAGAATAAATGATTTTATTGATAGCGTTGTGTGGAATGTGACTCTTCTGGCTGTCTATGTTAGTCAGGAAGTCACAGGGGAGTACCGGGAGGCTTTATGTTTTATCACCAACATACATTATTGTCAGGCTGTGTGTTAGTAGCACAGAGATGAGAGGAAAGTGAGGCGTTGTTTTATCACCAGCGAACACACACATTATTGTCAGGCTGTGTGTTAGTAGCACAGCGATGAGAGGAAAGTGAGGCGTTGTTTTATCACCAGCGAACACACACATTATTGTCAGGCTGTGTGTTAGTAGCACAGCGATGAGAGGAAAGTGAGGCGTTGTTTTATCACCAGCGTACACACATATTATTGTCAGGCTGTGTGTTAGTAGCACCGCGATGAGAGGAAAGTGAGGCGTTGTTTTATTGCACCGCTTTAGGAGTGTCTAAAAACCCCCAAGAGGAAGTCAGGAGGGAGACTTTTTCTCGACAGCTTGGAAAATAAACAGTTCATCAGATTCAAAACAAAGATATTTCTCTTTTTCTCAGATCCAGTGTTGTGTAGAGAGAGAGAGAGAGAAGCCGGGGGCTGGGAGTTTACCCAGTCAGAGTCACTGCACTATGAAGACGCCAATTGTGGAGTAACACATCAGTCTTGACGTTGGGTGATCTATACGTTTCCACTTCTGTACTGTCTCCAACTCCCTGCACTGTTTCAATACTTTAGGTGACATCCTGTGTCGTGGTTCTCCATAGGTACATTTCATGGGTTCTTCACTCAAGAGGGGATAGTGTTACTTCACAGCACATGGGAACTGTTACAGTGCTTTCTTTCTACCCACAGGTTCATCTCAATAGTATGAAATGGATCCCTCTGCTCGTCTCCTTTCCTTCAGGAAGAAAGAAAGAATAAAAGAAAGACAGGTTAGCGTACACTCTCACTTTTTATATTCAACTACCAAAGAGCCGTGTCATCTCTGGGCTTGGAGGCCCCACAGAGTTGAGTTGAGGTGAGACAGCCTCACTCTATCTCGCTCTCTCCCTCTTCCCTCCCTCCATCTCATCTAGCCCTTCTATTCACCATCCACAGGAGCCAGTTTTAAGCTCTCGACCTATCCACTCTATCATCTTCCCTCTGATCCATATTCTCCTGCAGTCAGATGACATTATGCAGCCAGGGCCCTCTGTCCCTCTCCCCTTTCTCCCTCTCTCCTACCCCTCTCTCCTGTCCTCTCTCCCTCTCTCCCTTTCTCCCTCTCTCCTACCCCTCTCTCCTGTCCTCTCTCCCTCTCTCCCTTTCTCCCTCTCTCCTACCCCTCTCTCCTGTCCTCTCTCCCTCTCTCCCTTTCTCCCTCTCTCCTACCCATCTCTCCTGTCCTCTCTCCCTCTCTCCCTTTCTCCCTCTCTCCTACCTCTCTCTCCTGTCCTCTCTCCTCTCCCCTGTTCCCCTGCTACAGTCAGGCCGACTCAGGCTGATCCATCCTGCTGTGAGCATCCCATTACACAGACTCTCCTGGCTCTTACTGCCTGTCAAACTAAAAGCTGGGGCTGCTCTGCTCCGAGGTTAAAAGGTACAAAATGATCCGGAGCCAGAGGGGAGCCGACTGTTCAGGGGCTGATTGCTGATCTATCAATTGCGGAGAGAAGAGAAGACGGTCCCTATGATAATGATGCTCGTTTAGCCTGCGATGAAGAGTACATGAGCTGCTCTCTAGTTTGGAGGAGTTTTTATAGCTGTAAAGAGCGAGTCTGTGTGAATCAGGTCTGGTCTTGTCTTGGCTGACTTGTCTGTGAGTCTTATGTCTGTCTGGCTGGCTGTCTGTGAGGGACAGATTGATCGGAAGGCAATCTTAGGGAAAGAGACATTGGGGTGAAATGAAAGAATGCCATATATGTCATTTATTTAATCCTTTGAATCCACCTGGAGCCGATGAGGATTCCCTGGACACAGCTGTGTACCCTAGCCAAGTAGTAGCCAGATGGACAGAGGTAATAGACGCCCTTTGAAGGTCTGAATCCTACCACACAGACTGGCTCTCAGTCTGGTCACAACAGACGTTCAAGGTGACATTCTGACGGTGTCAAAGCGTTGTCTAACAGACTATCACTACAAATCACTCTTCTTCATCAGGCCACTTTGCTATAGTTTCCAGAATGTTCTGGATGTTCTCTATACAACCATTCTGAGCTCTACGATAAAAGCAGATGAAACAACTCAGAGAATATTCTACCAATTTTCACAAACTCTGGGTATGCTCAGATCTGACTCCCCCCACCTCCAAATATCCAGAATGTGTTGGTTGTTGAACTGTGACGGAAGTGACTGTATCCCACACTAAGAGGAACATTGTCTCCCCCAGTGAAGGAAGGAAGGTTCCTGTGGAAGTTGTTTCACAGCCTGACAGCTTCCAGTATCCCCCAGATGGACAGGAGCCAAGCCCAGGGAGAGGCACAGAATCTGGGCTGCAGCAATGGAAACAAAGCGGTGCTGGGTGGAGGAGTTGGGATCTCATTGGTGCACGAAACACAGACAGACAGAGAGTAACTAAGCCGTGTTCATTAACTTCATCTCTCTGTGCAGCACGCTGCAGTTACACCCCTTATTATTAATCTGCTCAACATGTGCTGGAGCTGTGTGTGTGTGTGTGTGTGTGTGTGTGTGTGTGTGTGTGTGTGTGTGTGTGTGTGTGTGTGTGTGTGTGTGTGTGTGTGTGTGTGTGTGTGTGTGTGTACAGAGAGAGACATAAGCACTTCAGATATTTCATTTGTTCTCCGTGTTCTAGTATACTTGCAGATTGTGTGTGTGTCTGTACAGAGAGAGACATAAGCACTTCAGATATTTCATTTGTTCTCCGTGTTCTAGTATACTTGCAGATTGTGTGTGTATGCGTGGAAGAGAGTGTGTGTACTTGTAAATGTATGTGTGTGCCTGTGTGTTTTTAATGTCGCTCGAGTCAATGCAAAAACAAAGGTCACAACTTCGGAGAAAATGTCACTTAATTCCCTTCTCTGCACTTAGTGTGGCTGGAGGGCCGTTGGTGGCCATGAGGGGCCACTGGGCCAGGCCCTGGTAGACTGTGGGGCAGAATAATATGTCCATAATGCGTCCCTGTGGCTCCAGCATGCACTTCTCCTGGCAGCTGAGAGCCAGGCAGACCAGCACAGTGGGGGCCTATTGTCCCTGGCTCTGTGTTAGAGGCTAGGCAGGGACGCAGGGGGCCCCGCTAAATTGGTACAGGAGAATAGGACTGTAGCGATCGAGAGGTTGGAGTTTCAGCCACTTTCCTCAGGGAGGTCAAAAATACACTCAAATGCTCCCTCCCGAAGCCTCCTTCCTTACTTCCTTTCATGCAATATGCTTTTTTCAATGTCTGTTATGGTGGTTTCCGTGTAGCGTTTTTGTTCGATATTTTCGCATCCCGGCCAATTGAACGTTACAGAACACACACCACTTACAGTGGCTGGGAAGTGAATAATAAATCTATTCAAGAAAGCACAGTTATCGTCCAGTAAAGGTGCCAGTCACAGAATTTGAATGATATTTATATGGTACCAGTAAGGACGACATACAGGATGCAGTAGTTAGTGTAAATGCTCTGACACATCATTACAAGGTAATATTTTGATCCAAAACAGATCGGGTGTTGCATGTAGACTATGTATTCATTCTGTATATTCTTAAAACAACTCTGTTATTGCCATTGTCCATACATGTATAGATGAGTTGTCTATCACCACGCAGTATGGTTCTGAGGCTGGCTAGTATTTAACCTGCTGGAAAATGACCTGATGCCCCTGTCTCTCTCTGTGGCCCCCTGTGGCCCTGGCAGTGGCTGATCAGATGATTATTTCTGCCTGAGATAAGTGGTTGAAATGGAGCCTGGGCGGTTCAGGTAATCAAGGCTTGGGTTGGAGAATAAAGTATTGGGGCCGGGGCACTGCTAGAGCCACGCCACCCCAGCTAGCATTACCTGTCCCCTTTCAAGCCCCATAATGAGATCACAGTAACCCTAAACGGGCGGGGAGAGAGGAGAAATCTGTCTGTCTGTCAAGTTCATTGTGTCAAGTTTTACAAACAGGGCCATATCCAGTTCCTTCCCTGCTGTAATAGGACGCTGCAGAGAGAGAGGGCTCCACCTATCAAGGAGGCCTGCCGGCTTGGTCTGACCCCCTTGGCCCTGGACAAGCTCTCTGACTTGTGCTGTCTGTTAACCTGTTGAGAAAACGGATGAATGATGAAATAGATTAGTAGAACAGTTTACATGACCTTACATAGACCTTATTGTGATGTCACCTCTGTAACAGTTTACATGACCTTACATAGACCTTATTGTGATGTCTCTCTGTAACAGTTTACATGACCTTACATAGACCTTATTGTGATGTCACCTCTGTAACAGTTTACATGACCTTACATAGACCTTATTGTGATGTCACCTCTGTAACAGTTTACATGACCTTACCTTATTGTGATGTCACCTCTGTAACAGTTTACATGACCTTACCTTATTGTAATGTCACCTCTGTAACAGTTTACATGACCTTACCTTATTGTGATGTCACCTCTGTAACAGTTTACATGACCTTACCTTATTGTGATGTCACCTCTAACAGTTTACATGACCTTACCTTACATCAACTCATCCCTGACCGCTGGCTACGTCCCTTCCGTCTTCAAGAGAGCGAGAGTTGCACCCCTTCTGAAAAAACCTACACTCGATCCCTCCGATGTCAACAACTACAGACCAGTATCCCTTCTTTCTTTTCTCTCCAAAACTCTTGAACGTGCCGTCCTTGGCCAGCTCTCCCGCTATCTCTCCCAGAATGACCTTCTTGATCCAAATCAGTCAGGTTTCAAGACTAGTCATTCAACTGAGACTGCTCTTCTCTGTATCACGGAGGCGCTCCGCACTGCTAAAGCTAACTCTCTCTCCTCTGCTCTCATCCTTCTAGACCTATCGGCTGCCTTCGATACTGTGAACCATCAGATCCTCCTCTCCACCCTCTCCGAGTTGGGCATCTCCGGCGCGGCCCACGCTTGGATTGCGTCCTACCTGACAGGTCGCTCCTACCAGGTGGCGTGGCGAGAATCCGTCTCCACACCACGTGCTCTCACCACTGGTGTCCCCCAGGGCTCTGTTCTAGGCCCTCTCCTATTCTCGCTATACACCAAGTCACTTGGCTCTGTCATAACCTCACATGGTCTCTCCTATCATTGCTATGCAGACGACACACAATTAATCTTCTCCTTTCCCCCTTCTGATGACCAGGTGGCTTAATCGAATCTCTGCATGTCTGGCAGACATATCCGTGTGGATGACGGATCACCACCTCAAGCTGAACCTCGGCAAGACGGAACTGCTCTTCCTCCCGGGGAAGGACTGCCCGTTCCATGATCTCGCCATCACGGTTGACAACTCCATTGTGTCCTCCTCCCAGAGCGCTAAGAACCTTGGCGTGATCCTGGACAACACCCTGTCGTTCTCAACTAACATCAAGGCGGTGGCCCGTTCCTGTAGGTTCATGCTCTACAACATCCGCAGAGTACGACCCTGCCTCACACAGGAAGCGGCGCAGGTCCTAATCCAGGCACTTGTCATCTCCCGTCTGGATTACTGCAACTCGCTGTTGGCTGGGCTCCCTGCCTGTGCCATTAAACCCCTACAACTCATCCAGAACGCCGCAGCCCGTCTGGTGTTCAACCTTCCCAAGTTCTCTCACGTCACCCCGCTCCTCCGCTCCCTCCACTGGCTTCCAGTTGAAGCTCGCATCCGCTACAAGACCATGGTGCTTGCCTACGGAGCTGTGAGGGGAACGGCACCTCAGTACCTCCAGGCTCTGATCAGGCCCTACACCCAAACAAGGGCACTGCGTTCATCCACCTCTGGCCTGCTCGCCTCCCTACCACTGAGGAAGTACAGTTCCGCTCAGCCCAGTCAAAACTGTTCGCTGCTCTGGCCCCCAATGGTGGAACAAACTCCCTCACGACGCCAGGACAGCGGAGTCAATCACCACCTTCCGGAGACACCTGAAACCCCACCTCTTTAAGGAATACCTAGGATAGGATAAAGTAATCCCTCTCACCCCCCCCCTGAAAAGATTTAGATGCACTACTGTTCCACTGGAGGTCATAAGGTGAATGCACCAATTTGTAAGTCGCTCTGGATAAGAGCGTCTGCTAAATGACTTAAATGTAATGTAAAATGTTAAATGTTACCTTATTGTGATGTCACCTCTAACAGTTTACATGACCTTACCTTATTGTGATGTCATCTCTAAGAGTTTACATGACCTTACCTTATTGTGATGTCACCTCTAACAGTTTACATGACCTTACCTTATTGTGATGTCACCTCTAACAGTTTACATGACCTTACCTTATTGTGATGTCACCTCTAACAGTTTACATGACCTTACCTTATTGTGATGTCACCTCTAAGAGTTTACATGACCTTACCTTATTGTGATGTCACCTCTGTAACAGTTTACATGACCTTACCTTATTGTGATGTCACCTCTGTAACAGTTTACATGACCTTACCTTATTGTGATGTCACCTCTAACAGTTTACATGACCTTACCTTATTGTGATGTCACCTCTGTAACAGTTTACATGACCTTACCTTATTGTGATGTCACCTCTAACAGTTTACATGACCTTACCTTATTGTGATGTCACCTCTAAGAGTTTACATGACCTTACCTTATTGTGATGTCATCTCTAACAGTTTACATGACCTTACCTTATTGTGATGTCATCTCTAAGAGTTTACATGACCTTACCTTATTGTGATGTCACCTCTAACAGTTTACATGACCTTACCTTATTGTGATGTCACCTCTAACAGTTTACATGACCTTACCCTATTGTGATGGGAATAAGTTGTGCGATTGTCTTGAGTAAGAGTGCCTGAAGAGGTAAAAAGAGCATGTTTGTGTGTGTGCGTGTGTGTGTGCCCGCGTGCGTGTGTGCGTGCACGTGCCTGTGTGTGTGCGTGCACGACCACGGTGACAGGTCTCACACCGTTGGTGGTGAGACGGTGAAACCTTCCTTTCCTCTGTGTTAATTACTGTTTAGAGTCGCTCTGTTCTCTCTTCTCCACTCATGTTTATACAACCTGTTCTTCCTGCTCCCTTCATTCCCCCTCACGTCTTCTCCTCCTCCTCTCTCTCCTTCCTTCTTTGTCTCCTCTTGCTGGTAGGAAATCAGCAAGGCTTGCTCCCCTCTGCCAGCACTGTCTAATCCTTTCCCCAAAGCACCTTAGCAACGCTGGGAATTTGGAGATGCTAAAAAAAGACCCATGTACTTCTCATTGGGCTTCCATTGGCAGCAATGGAGGAACCACTAATACATCTTCAAATGGTTTTGAAGGCATTTCTAACCACTCTGCTGTTGTGTGATAACTCCCCACAGCTACAGGGATGGGGAGCCTTGTTGTGTACGTCCCTTTGAATCTCTCACCATACACTCACCTTGGATTTGGTTTGCCGGCTATAGTGTTGTTTTGCTCATTAGAATGTGGATCAATTGTGGCAATTCCAGTGTCAATGTGTATTTTCTTGACCTTTATTTCAACAGGGAACTCATATTGAGACTAAAGTCTCTTTTGCAAATAAGCTCTGCACAATACAAAAATGAACACATCAATAGGCAACTATTCAGTAGATACATAAATATACACAATAAACACATGAAATACACATTAAGAACACAGTCATTTAAAACAAACATTCAGCATGATAAAATCCTCTGTCAGCTTTAGCGACACCAAAGCATCCAATCAAAACGTCTTTTGGAGATGAATCCAAACATACAGTGCAAGGAAGTTAAAGGCTGATTGACCTAACTCTCTAGACACCAGGAAGTTAAAGGCTGATTGACCTAACTCTCTAGACACCAGGAAGTTAAAGGCTGATTGACCTAACTCTATAGACACCAGGAAGTTAAAGGCTGATTGACCTAACTCTCTAGACACCAGGAAGTTAAAGGCTGATTGACCTAACTCTCTAGACACCAGGAAGTTAAAGGCTGATTGACCTAACTCTCTAGACACCAGGAAGTTAAAGGCTGATTGACCTAACTCTCTAGACACCAGGAAGTTAAAGGCTGATTGACCTAACTCTCTAGACACCAGGAAGTTAAAGGCTGATTGACCTAACTCTCTAGACACCAGGAAGTTAAAGGCTGATTGACCTAACTCTCTAGACACCAGGAAGTTAAAGGCTGATTGACCTAACTCTCTAGACACCAGGAAGTTAAAGGCTGATTGACCTAACTCTCTAGACACCAGGAAGTTAAAGGCTGATTGACCTAACTCTCTAGACACCAGGAAGTTAAAGGCTGATTGACCTAACTCTCTAGACACCAGGAAGTTAAAGGCTGATTGACCTAACTCTCTAGACACCAGGAAGTTAAAGGCTGATTGACCTAACTCTCTAGACACCAAAACAGTCTCCAGAGTAAACCAACCCTGTGCACGGCTTTGATAACTTGTCATTCTAAATCTTAACAGTGAAGTTAGGTCAGTTGGAAGCTTGTGGAGCAGGGCTTTGTAAACAAAAAGATCCCAATGATGTGAGAGATGACTTTAAAGAGGTCCAGACAGCCTTTTGCTGTGGTACGTACATTCTCTGCATATGCTGATACACTGGATGGCTGTTCCCCAACAAACCCACGCACCCACGCATACACACACACACACACACACACACACACACATACACGATCACACGATGATTAAATATACGCAATCAAATGTAATATCATACAGGCAAAGAATGAATACATTTATTTCATTTAGTTATTCTGTTTCATTTATTAGTTTGCATTTGGATAAAAACTATACTGAATAAGACAATTACAACAGATTCCTTTACTCTCTATTATATGGGCTAATAAAACATGAGTTTAGGGCATTTAAAACATTGTCCCACTCACAACAGTGTAAAGTTACTGTAGCTGCTGACTGCAGCAACATGATTACACATCTTCCATAATAGACACATTTCAAGATCAGTCGTTTGTTTAGTTCTGAAAAGAGGAGTGGGTACAAACTCACACATCGCATATTACATTCATTTGTGATTTCCTTTTTAGCCACGATTTGCGCTAAAATATATTGTTCTATAGTTATGTCCGTACAAGAAGAAATAAAGAATGAATAGTAAAATCCCATTGGATCCTCTCCAAGTCAGAAATGAGCTAGATGGAAGAGGATGTAAAACAGTATCGGGGTACTGCCTGGGCTGACTAAGCCTATGTGTGTGTTGTTTATACAGCGAGGAGTCAGATTATAAAGCTATAATGAGAAAACGTAAATACCTCCTGACTGTTCCCACCAACATGTTTAATCCCGGATGGATCCATGGTGTAGCGGTGCCAGTAAAGATTCCCTCTGCGCTGTGCGGACAGTGTAATAATAACTATGAAAGTGGATCAAGGAGGTGGGTGTTTGTGAAAATCTTTAGCCAGGGTATCACTAACAAGCATGGTTCTCTGGTTAGGCAAATCCCCTCCCTGAGATTTGCATATTGCCTCAGTCTCAACAACACCAACACGCGATAGGCACATACATAAACATATGTAAGGGTACACAGAGGCTAATAGAAACACGTCCAGGCTCACACACAGGCAAATACACTCACAGGTTCACACACACAGGCAAATACACTCACAGGTTCACACACACAGGCAAATACACTCACAGGTTCACACACACAGGCAAATACACTCACAGGTTCACACACACAGGCAAATACACTCACAGGTTCACACACACAGGCAAATACACTCACAGGTTCACACACACAGGCAAATACACTCACAGGTTCACACACACAGGCAAATACACTCACAGGTTCACAGACACAGGCAAATACACTCACAGGTTCACACACAAAGGCAAATACACTCACAGGTTCACACACACAGGCAAATACACTCACAGGTTCACACACACAGGCAAATACACTCACAGGTTCACACACACAGGCAAATACACTCACAGGTTCACACACACAGACAAATACACTCACAGGTTCACACACACAGGCAAATACACTCACAGGTTCACACACACAGGCAAATACACTCACAGGTTCACACACACAGGCAAATACACTCACAGGTTCACACACACAGGCAAATACACTCACAGGTTCACACACACAGGCAAATACACTCACAGGTTCACACACACAGGCAAATACACTCACAGGTTCACACACACAGGCAAATACACTCACAGGTTCACACACACAGGCAAATACACTCACAGGTTCACACACACAGGCAAATACACTCACAGGTTCACACACACAGGCAAATACACTCACAGGTTCACACACACAGGCAAATACACTCACAGGTTCACACACACAGGCAAATACACTCCAGGTTCACACACACAGGCAAATACACTCACAGGTTCACACACACAGGCAAATACACAGGTTCACAGGCAAATACACTCACAGGTTCACACACAGGCAAATACACTCACAGGTTCACACACACGGGCAAATACACTCACAGGTTCACAGACACAGGCAAATACACACACACAGGCAAATACACCACAGGTTCACACACACAGGCAAATACACTCACAGGTTCACAGACACAGGCAAATACACTCACAGGTTCACACACACAGGCAAATACACTCACAGGTTCACACACACAGGCAAATACACTCACAGGTTCACAGACACAGACAGGCAAATACACTCACAGGTTCACACACACAGGCAAATACACTCACAGGTTCACACACACAGGCAAATACACTCACAGGTTCACAGACACAGGCAAATACACTCACAGGTTCACACACACAGGCAAATACACTCACAGGTTCACACACACAGGCAAATACACTCACAGGTTCACAGACACAGGCAAATACACTCACAGGTTCACACACACAGGCAAATACACTCACAGGTTCACACACACAGGCAAATACACACAGGTTCAGGCAAATACACTCACAGGTTCACACACACAGGCAAATACACTCACAGGTTCACACACACAGGCAAATACACTCACAGGTTCACACACACAGGCAACTATACGTACAGTCTCGCACAGACAGACAAATACACTTACAATGCCTCCGGAAAGTATTCAGACCCCTTGACTTTTTCCACATTTTGTTATGTTAAAGCCTTGTTCTAAAATGACTTTACTTTTTTTTGAACTCCTTAGCAATCTGTACACAAAACCCCATAATGATTTTTTTTGTTGCAAATGTATTAAAAATAAAAACCTAAATAATTGATTTACTTAAGTATTCAAGACCTTTTGCTTTGAGACTCAAAATTTAGTTCAGGTCCATCCTGTTTCCATTGATCATCCTTGAGATGTTTCTACAACTTAATTGTAGTCCACCTGTGGTAAATTCAATTGATTGGACATGATTTGGAAAGGCACACACCTGTCTATATTAGGTCCCACAGTTGACAGTGCATGTCAGAGCAAAAACCAAGCCATGAGGTCGAAGGAATTGTCTGTGGAGCTCTGAGACAGGGTTGTGTTGAGGCACAGATCTGGGGAAGGTTAGCAAAACATTTCTGCAGCATTGAAGGTCCCCAAGAACACAGTGGCCTCCGTCATTCTTAAATGGAAGAAGTTTGGAACCAGCAAGACTCTTCCTAGAGCTGGTCCCCCAGCCAAACTGAGCAATCATGGGAGAAGGGCCTTGGTCAGGGAGGTGGTCACTCTGACAGAGCTCTGGAGTTCCTCTGTGGAGATGGAAGAACCTTCCAGAAGGACAACCATCTCTGCAGCACTCCACCAATCAGGACTTTATGGTAGAGTGGCCAGACGGAAGCCACTCCTCAGTAAGGCACATGACAGTCCGCTTGGAGTTTGCCAAAAGGCACCTAAAGACTCTCAGATCATGAGAAACAAGATTCTCTGGTCTGATGAAACCAAAATTGAACTCTTTAGCCTGAATGCCAAGCGTCACATCTGGAGAAAACCTGGCACCATCCTTACGGTGATGCATGGTGGTGGCAGCATCATGCTGTGGGGATGTTTCTCAGCGGCAGAGACTGGGAGACTAGTCAGGATCGAGGGGAAGATGAATGGAGCAAAGTACAGCGAGATCCTTGATGAAAACCAGCTGCAGAACACTCAGACTGGGGCGAAGGTTCACCTTCCAACAGGACAACAACCTTAAGCACACAGCCAAGCAACATAGAAGTGGCTTCGGGACAAGTCTCTGAATGACCTTGAGTGCCCCAGCCAGAGCCTGGCCTTGAACCCTATCGAACATCTCTGGAGAAACCTGAAAATAACTGTGCAGCAACACTCCCCATCCAACCTGACAGAGCTTGAGAGGATATGCAGAGAAGAATGGGAGACACTCCCCAAATACAGGTGTGCCAAGCTTGTAGCATCATACACAAGAAGACTCGATTCTGTAATTGCTGCCAAAGGTGCTTCAATAAAGTACTGAGTAAAGGGTTGAATACTTATGTAAATTGTATTTTTTATTTTTTATAAATCAGCCAAAATTTCTATAAACCTGTTTATGCTTTGTCATTATATGTAGATTGATGAGGAAAATAAACAATTTAATCAATTTTAGAATAAGCCTGTAACGTAACAAAATATAGAAAAAGTCAAGGTGTCTGAATATTTTCCGAAGGCACTGTACAAGCTCAGACAGACGCAAATACACTTACATACGCTCTCTCTCACACACACACACACACACACACACACACACACACACACACACACACACACACACACACACACACACACAGACACACACACCCAGACGCACACACACGTACATCGCCTCCCACCACCTTCTCATTCTCTCACCCTGTCCTCTCCCAGTGTCTCCAGCAGACTAAGGCAGTTCTGCCCTGTGCCTTAACCCTCAGGTCAGTGGATTAGTATGATTTAATTAAGGGCCCCAGGGGAACCAGCTCTCTCTGACTTCCCCACATCTGCCGGCTTTCCGTGTCAAAACGCCACTAAATTACACAGCCAGCATCATAATTGACGCTAATTTGCAGCCGTTTATTTTTTGGCAGCTCGACAGGGGAATGGCAGAAAAAAGGCCAAGACGTGGAGGGGAATGTGTGAAGTTTGACCCACCTGCTATCTGCAAATTACCCAGCTCCAGCTCCAGCTCTACAGCTCCAGCAGGCTAGCAGAGGGAAAGAGAAAGAGTCATCTCACTAGCACCTATGACCGGCTGATTAGTGATTACTGAGTGAGTCAAAGTTGTGTTCACGTTGGGATAAATGCTCTACTTTTTTGGTCAGGTATAGTTTTTGAAACGTGGATCAACTTCTCAGAGAGCCTCATGCTGGCTGTTCCTGGCTTACAGGAACTTGGAGAAGCAGTTTGTTTGATTTGAATGAACTCCACATTGAATGTTTCAATCTTCCACTCCTACACCTTTTTCTATCATTATTTTATTTGACAGATTCATACATTTGTTATCATAATTTACTGTTCCATGCAAAGGTTTGCCTTTCCATAAAGAAATAAAAACCCAAAAGCTCTTAGTTCACAGAATTAAAATCAGAATCAGAATTGGACAATGTCATCGTCAGTCACCCACTATATGTTGTTTAAGGTAAGGGCTTAAAACAATCATTTGCAGGGATCTCTGCCTATATGGAATTTCAGCACCTGGACAGCTCCATGTAAGGTTCGACAGAAATAGAATTACTTCTATGAGCTTTCCCTGCTGGCTGTGGTGGTGTAAAGGGGGGTATTTACGGGGGTATTACGGGGGTATTTACGCCTGGAGTGACATGAACTGAAAGAACAGTATCTACTTAGTGGCAATTGTATAGAACAGCACCTAAGTGGTCATTAGGCTACCTTAACGTTCCCCTTGTTTTCTGTGCTGCATGCGGGAAACAAACATGCAGTTGTTGTGCTTGAAGAATGGGAAATTACATGTAGGCCTAAACATATTGTTTATTGAAACGCAGGCAACAATAGAGAACATTGTCCATTATTTATGTATTTGTAAGTACTAATAAGTAACATTAACGTGTTATACAGCCTGATTGTAGTTATTTTTGATAAATAGGTCCTATAATAGAAATACATTTTTGTATCAAACGTTTAATAGTTTCATTCTTTAGTTTTATTCTTTCTTCCAATCTGGGGTGGGGACTGGGGAGGATGGGGGGGGGGGTATCCTAGTAGGAACACTTCAATCCCGGACAACCGCAGAGGTGCAGCTGCGTGGTGCTGTGAAATGTGCCGAACAATTGGGAGCACTGTTCGCCATCTTCTCGCCTTTCTTAGACATTTGCATAGCCCGTTCTGCTTGATTGACTACCATAACCGGTCCAGGGGAACCTCTTTTGTCCGCTAATCACCCGAGGATGGCGGGGTTGAGCTGGGTGACTGAGGCTCGGAGCTAGGGCTCAGGTGATGGACTCGGCAGATTCCCTTAGCGGAATGAACATTGAAACTTAGAGGGGGGAACTCACAAATGCCGCCGCTTCCATGGAGTCCCATTGGGGCGTTTTCAAACACTCCTAGACCCCCCTAGACTCCTAGACTTGATCCGGACACTTCAGATTGTTAGAGTGGGAAGTTCTCTTACCTCAGATTTCAAACAGTTACTGACTCCATAAAGGCTTGTAATGCAATAGAGGCTAATGCAGCAGCGTGTTTCTACATGCGTTAAATGCATCACATCCACGATCATGGTGGAATGACAGAAAACGAACTTTTCTGAACTGTAGGTGTAATTCAAATGCAGAAGAGAGAGAGAGAGACAACAACGATAATAAACACGACATTTTAAAAGACAATTTCAGAAAGATTAGCCATGAAATCGTGGTAGGCCTATAATAGCTTGATCATTTAGAGAGAGGCCTCTTGTAAAATCAAATAGAAGGCAACAGTCAGTCATTCTTCCACCAGGGAGGGCTACGCGCTGAGAATCCTAATTATGCCCAGTCCCCCTGCCGCACTGTTCAATGGCTCTGAGGACAGACTGAGACCGGTCACGGTGATTACCGGTCCCCGGGGGATTTTGTGACTTTCGTCGGTAATTGATAGTTAGAAATTGTTCTAATTGAATATAAAGTCATGATGGCATAGGTCTAGCGCTCTTTGCTTTCCGTCACAGGATGACTGTGTCGGAGCTTTTTGTGGGGGAAAGTAAAGAGAATGAAAGAGATTTAAATCATTTAAAGGTTATGAATGGTAATGTGCGTTCATTGACATTCACAATTTCCAAAAAAAAACACTATTGGAATGAAACTAGAACCAAGTCATGAATTGTCAAGTTCTGTGCAAAATAATGATGTTGGAATTTGCAAATAGCTTCGTGAAATTGCATGACATGTATACAGCTTTTGTCAACGTGATGAACTTTAGTACCTGCCTATCAGAAATATATAATTATCGGAATTATTATTTAATGAGTCAGTTCAGGTGAGGGAAGAGATGTAGCTTAACATCAAAATAAAAGCAAGAAAGATGACACATCTATAAAAAAAATGGTCAATTTTAAACTGTAACTAACGTTTCTTTCCTGAATACTCAAAGTGATGCCATCTTTCTCCAGTTTCATTTCTTTCCGTGCATTGCATTTCAAGCTCTCGGCTGTGCTCGGACAGAGTGTGAGGGTTTTTGTGTGGTCCCGTGGATTGTCCCCAATGGTTGCCCCGCTATGCCAATGAGGGGTTCCTGCTCTCCCTTGCACCTGCGTCGCATCTCGCTGCCTTCAGGAATTCGCTGATGCCTGTAATCTGCTTTGTGAAGCCAATGAGAGCACGGTTGACTGAGTGAAACTTTCCAACCGCAAGCACCACACACACACACACACACACACACACACACACACACACACACACACACACACACACACACACACACACACACACACACACACACACACACACACACACACACACACACACACACACACAGGGCCCCGTTCAATGCATGGGGAGTCAGCATGGGGCAGCGCTCCAAGACCAGGCCCAGCCAAATTCCAGCAGAGCTGCTCACAATCACCTCTACCCAGGCTTCACAAGAGCGGAAGACCCGCTGCAGACGGCGGGCCAACTATAAAACAACAATAAATCACTAACATTACATAGAGACATCCAAAAATGTTCCCATAAAAATCTTCTGTTTAACTTTTGTCTGTCCGTGTTGCTTGAATAATGGTATCTGGTTATATCAGTCCGTCAAGCCGACGATGAAGAAAATGAATATTGACCGAAGCTTTATGTTCGGGCTTTAGTGATATTATATATTGAAATCTAATAGATTGTCAACTGACAATATGCAAACCCGAGTTGATGTCCAATATTCATGCCCATACCAAGCGTCTTGTTGGGTCTCATGAGCTCTATTGGCCCAGATTATTTTGGAATGCGCCCATTAAGTGAATATCGTTCAAATCAGTGATATGTATTATCTAAACGGGTCTGTATCTAAACTACCTAAATGTTGTTATCAAATGTTTCCCAAGTCTTTATCAGTTGTCTTTCACATTTAGAGGATTCTATTTAGGGTGGAAAAACATCGCGCGCGCGCGCACACGAACACACACACACGAACACACACACACACACACCGCACAAAACGTCAACTCTTGGAAGGGGCGGAGGATTAAGAGGCTGAAAAATTGTTAAACATGTCAACGTGTAATTGCACGATAAGGCCCTCGCGAGGAATTTATTGGCCCGGTTGCTATTTCTATTCCGCGCTAATCTGGTTTCAGCACATTCGGTTTTTGCAATCTGTCTCCATAATCTCCTGTGACAGAAAGGCAACCAATGGCAGCGAAGAGGTTTTTAGGAGCGAAAAGAAAATATGCGGAGGCGTGATAAAGTGATGCTAATTATCCACATTTAGGACACCGAGTGCAAGAGATCGGGGGTTTACTGGATGGCAAATACTAACGCGCGTTGGAGGCTTCCTGGTGCTGAATGTATCGGTGTCTACAAGATAAGAATACCGCGTGGTGGGGAGATTTAATGGTCAGGGGCCTCCGCTGCCCCTCTCTCTCTCTCACACACACTTTTCACAAAGAATTGGGTAATTATTGTGGGTGAAGTTTTGCAGAACGTTTATTTTGGATTTGGAAACGGTCCATGGACTTGCTCCACTCTTTGTGCGCCTCTACTTTAGATACACGATAAGACTCAAATCAAATGTAGTGGGGATTCCATTGTGTGTAGTAGGGTAGGTTAGAACAACATTTAAATCGATACATGTCATTTCTATCTGATGATGCTTTTAGAAACGCATTTTTACCTCTATTACGTTAAAGATTGGATTCCAGAGAACAACTCTTAAACAAGAGGAGTACAAATGTTGAGAATGAATAGTTTGATGACCTATGGTAGTTGAATAGAACAGTGGCCTATAGACTATTATTTTAATTTAAACTAGGGCTGGTTTAAGTGTGTTTTGTGAGAGTAACAATCCAGTTTGTACACCATATATAGGAATCCAATCTAAAATATCACTGTATAAGAAGTGGGATGTAGGATACACTAAAATAGTTTATAGACACTTTTAGATTTTCCAACTCTCAGCCATAATTTTGAATGAACAGCTCGGTTTTGACCATAAGGCCAAATGTTACGGTTATATGCCTGGCTATTGCCCTGTAATTAACCTATAGAGCGCTGACGCGAATGGACGGAAGCGTGAAGGTCCCGAGATGACGATAGAAACGATAAAAGGCGATCTGAAATACTTTCTTCGATAACTTGCCCACATTTCTATATAATATTTTGTTTAGGACCTGTGCGACTTGCTTCATGGCTGGCGAAGCTTGGGGAAACCGGACTGACGTCATGGTTCCGGACTTCCGGTGCGCAAATGTGAAAGTCTTTGCCTCTGACCCCCGGGGTTAGTTCTTCTGATCCTCTAATCCTTGTCTACCTTACACAAAACACTCTCCATTACTCCGCTCAGTAACACTAATCCCCCATGACAACCAAACAGGCACTATGCGATGGTGTCTTGACTGCACACTGATTCAATCATCAACTTCAGTCATGTGTTTGCAAAATTAAATAAAAGGAGTACGCACGGAGTAAATGAAGATATACACACCGATTATTGATCAGTTACTCCGCTCTCATCGATTGTTAACTTGTTATGTCTAATCCCCTTAAAACGTCACACGTCATTGCCGAGGTGGGCCTATAGGCCAAGGTATGTCAATGGCACCCCAGGTCTCCAGACAGATTTAGCTGAAGCTGAAAGGATTTTTTTTCCACGTGCGCCTTTACAGCGTCTCTGGTATATACCCTGAAGCAGTGAGCAAGGATACATTGAGAATGTTAATTAAATGACCAATGAATAATTGTATATTCTTTGTATCTGCATCCATTCACATCATTGAATTTGGATTAGTTTGGGATCAAGCCTTGCGTCCAAGATCCCCGTCTCTAAAGAAAGCATCCTTGACAAAATAAGCATCTTTACTTCTCATTTGTAATCCTACCACTTTTCAATGAATTTACTTTATTGGACCGCGAACAAAAATCATTGATTCTTCCAGTTTGTGTCTGTCATCTCCATCAAAATTGCAGCAAGTGCTGGAAAAGTTTGAATAACCACGCTTTCTGAAATTTCAATGTAAATGTATGAAATAAAATGAGAGCAGAGATTATTCCCTCATTTCGTTTATTCCCTCATTTGAATATTATAGTTTATGAGATTATTTTAGACCAATACACGTATTTTTGTACTTTCTTGAAAATTATAATTATGTCCATGAAAAATAAAATCTTTACGCACATTACGAGATGTGGAAATGACTGAAATATAGTTAACGTATGAGTATAATGACAAACATGAAACAGGGAATGTGAAAAAAAATGGTTCATAGTTATATTGCAATGATCAACAAATATCCAGAACGCCCATGTCAAATCATCACAATTGGTCCACAATTAAGTTGACATTATTATGCAAATTATATGGGATCTTAGAAGAGCAAAAACAGTCAAATAACTTATTTTAAAAGGGGTGATTCTGTCATCAGTAGGCCTAACTAGTGTTGACCGATGGCGTGAGCGTCTTCCTGTTGGTCAAAAAAGATGTCACCGGACAGATAATCAAAACATTAAGTCGACCGAGACGAAGTTCCTCCCACGAGACATTAGCCAAGTCAACAGGTGTTGTGACTCGAGCCTGTCTTGTTCCCTTCCTCGCGACTACCACAACGTCGTCCTTTTCTTTAGGTACTAAAACGAAAGATATATGATATATTATTAAATTACATTCAAAGAGCATCTGATATATATTTTACAGCTATTTGATTAATCAGTCATATTAATAACAATAGCATAATGCTAGTAATGACATGCTAATAATTATGATATCCTACATTATATGTATATACATAAACAATTGATGAGCATTAAAACGCTAGTGGGCCTATCTTAATTCAGTAGTAAAAACCAGTTATCACATATCTGAGCATATTTATTCCAAACATGCTGAATCCTGATATGATACATGATATTATCATTAAAGCTATTGCTGCTGCACTTCCAACTAAATGAATGTATAGGCCTATAACCCTGTCTGATGTCCTGTCTCGTGCTTAAACCGAGCATCAAACCGTCAAGGTTGTGTGACAAGTAATTACGTCCACCATTACTGATTCATCCTTATTTACGCATATTTGCCATAAGTAATTCACTCGATTTCAGTCACTATACGTTTGAACCCGATGTTGGTTTAGACAGACAACCAATTAGAGCCAGCATCTCGTAGATATTTTGTTATATAACTTGTAAATCTTCCATCAATTATATAAATATTAATTAGCCTTAACATTGTTAACTCAAACTGTGTCAAGTAGAAAACCTATACAATCCAAAGTAACGAAACTAACACGTTTTTCCATAACCAGTGAAACATCTGGGAAATTTATTTAACTCAACGCAAAATTGTTTTCTTTCCTGGCAGAATTGCATTTAGTAAATTATTTACAGTTGCTTATCAATCTCATCTAGTATTTATTCACAATTTACATGTTTTTTTTTACAACAACAAAAACAAATGTTTCAGATACAGCAACCCACGTGTTTACAAACAAGAAAACGTGAAATGAATGGAAATCTTGTAAACTTTTAAAAACATTTTCCACATTCATTCTAATCACACGGTTATCTCATTTAAATGTCCTTATTAACGGTTATGTTTCCACAAAAAATGTAAATACTTCACAACCTAAATCGTCTCAAATCTTGGCATCCCCATCAGTTAGAAAGCAAGTAAACCCAATGAGCAATTAGGCCTACTCGCGTTTCATAAACCTGGACAGACAATACCCCACTGAAAAAGTTAATTTTGTCTAATGTATTCTTATTGTTTTTTTTAAATTAAGATATTCGCCTTCAATGTACAATAACCAATAGCCTGTACAAAGAGATAGCAACATTCTAAAAGAGGTAAATATTTGGTTATGTGATTTTGTTGCGCTATCGCACAGTCATGTTTTTGTTTTCTCTCCTCTCTCTCTCTTTCTAAATATGTGTCAATGGAACAGTTCCGTTTACCCCTGTCGTGGAGCTCTGGTAGTGCTGCGGCAGCGCGTGAAGTCTACTTTGAACGGACGGGTCACCTGCAGCTTCCCCCGTCGGTAAATACATGCTTATCATGTCCCTCAAGTCCCCGGGACACGGGGCGCGCGAGTGAGTAGAGACGGGAGGGCTCACACTCGGTTCTGATTTCACCAGAGAGCCCAGCGTGCCCATCGACCCGGACGAGGCGACACCAGAGCTCTGGTGCTGCGTGTAGGTGATCCCGCCGTAGCCGGACGGAGAGGCGCTCATGTAGCTTTGAGAGTTCGAGATGGGGCTGTACTGGAGGGCCGACATGTCGTAGCGGTGCATGGGCTGGGGGTTGTGCGGGTGGTGGTGGTGTGAGTGGTGGTGGTGCCCGCTGCCCGGGTGCTGGCTGTAGGCGAGCTGAGCCTCCTGCATCATGGCCGCGGCCGCCGCAGCTGCAGCCACCTGCCCCGAGTACGCACCGTTCGCCCAGCCATTCATGTGCGCGTAGCTGGCAGCAGACGCACCACCGTGACCCCCGGGACTGTCTAACCTCT
The DNA here is from genome assembly GCF_034236695.1 of Oncorhynchus nerka. Classification (NCBI taxonomy): domain Eukaryota; kingdom Metazoa; phylum Chordata; class Actinopteri; order Salmoniformes; family Salmonidae; genus Oncorhynchus; species Oncorhynchus nerka. The sequence goes on along the minus strand of NC_088400.1, from coordinate 64,699,947 downwards.
GTCCGACCCCAGGGCTCATCCCTAGACCGACACCCCCACCCCCTGTCCCGGTAAGCAGCCCCCCGGCCAAAGAGTATTTGTCCTTTTTTAACAGTGTCTTGGTCTTCCGTCTCGGTCTGTATTTATAATCCGGATGCTCCTTCATGTGCATAGCTCGTAGCCGCTTCGCCTCGTCGATGAAGGGTCTCTTCTCCGCCTCGGACATCACCTTCCACTCGGCGCCGAGCCGCTTGCTGATCTCGGAGTTGTGCATTTTGGGGTTCTCCTGAGCCATCTTCCGCCGCTGGCCCCGGGACCAAACCATGAAGGCATTCATCGGTCTCTTTACGCGGTCTTGGTTGACTTTGTTCCCATTGCTTGATCCTCCCGTATGCCCCGAATTCGTGTTCGTTTGGGGCACTGGGGAGTGTAGGTCAGTCTCCATCATCATACTATACATTCACCTGGTGTTAACTTTTTCAACCAATACACGGAAACATTCAGTCACGGCACCTCCACACTGCTGGCACACACCGTCACTTGCGCAAATCAACCCTCCCGGAAAAAATAAATAAAAAAATGGAACGAAGAAATACAATCCAAAATTAAAGGTACTTCGATTAACTTTTCCTTCCTTCTCTGTATTAGTCGTTTTCTCCACTTGTTTTTTTTCACATCCAGCTCGATGAAAAGCGTCTCTTTGAGCTACTTTCTGTGCCTAAAGTCGTAAAGTTACCGAGCTTACCCATATGATGCGCGTTGACAGCGACTAAATGAGGTGGTGGTGGCCAATGGCGCTTTAGGAAAGGCGTGATTTGCATGCAGTCTCGCGGTCAGGTGACATAGGAGGGCTGGAGCTACTCACCCGCAAGTAGTGGGTTACCTCCAACTCCCATAAGGGAACGTACATAATAATAACCTACTTTGACAAGTTTGGTTATTTTACAAAGATAATGTCCGTGATGATAATACATAGGGAAAGGGACAGATTTAGACCAAAATTCCCCCAAACAGATGCGCGCGGTCTACAGTGTGACCCCCCTTTCCAAAACAAAGCATATTTCGAGAATAGCATTGATTGGTTATACAAAAATGAATGTAGGCTAGGTCTACATATGCATTTCATAGCCAGTTGATTACATAATTATAATTGGTAGCCTGTCTATCTATATTCATGACATGGAAATAATATTGAACTCGTTCTATTGAAAGATGTTGTTTTAAAGCAATTCTAATCATTTTGGAATCAGCACAATATTGAAATGAAATAGGATAATTCCCATAGCCCATAAAAACTCAGGACATGAAAAAGGCACAATAAAACACGAGAAGATACAAAAATAAACACAACCCCTTCTTGGAGAAATCAACACAACATCTAAATGTGGTTTCATTTGGATTTCTCTGTGATAATTTGCTTGGGGTATCTGCAAATAAGAGAAAAGATAGGCCTAGTCCCATTATCAACAGCCTATTTGGAGCCACAGGTGTTTTCCTGTTGTGCCGGTTGCTAAGAAACAGGTGACTGACGCCCAGAGCACGTGCCAGCCAAACCCTTTTGTCTAAAAGCGGTGGAGGGGGGATTGCTACAATTGACATTGTGCTAGAACCACATGGGAGTTACCCATGATGAGAGAAAGCAATATAGTATTTCTCCTGGATGTACTATTCTGTGGGAGACATTTCTCCCCCTGCAATCTCTGGGCGTTTATAGGCCAAGCAGGGTAAATAAAGATAAATTGCAACATACAATTCTGAGTGACCTGCCTCATGGTTTTACCTAACAAATAGCTTCAATAAACAAAACAAGACTTCAAACTACGCCGTCACTTCTACGCCGTCACTTCTACGCCGCCGTCACTTTACATTTCAGAGATATTTTTTATTATGCGAATTTATTTTTAAAATAGTTTTAATTTTATTTTTACAATACAAAGCATGTACATACAAAATACACACAAACCTCAACGACATCACACCTGCTCATACCCACCTGTTTGTTCTCAACCCTATTTTCTGTGCCTGCACTACTCTCTGCCACATGTCCTCAAATTGCACCATTTTGTTCATCTCCGTCGCCCACGCTCTTTCAATATTTAGATAATGAAGCATATTATTATTTTCCCATTGTCTTAAAGATGGAGGATTGGTTATTTACAGTTTTTAAGTATACTTTTTATTTTAAAGATAATTAATGAGAAGAGTGTTGTCCAACCCATCCGGTATCTCACTGCATCCTCATATGACATGTCTTCAAATATGCAGACAGGCGGATTAAAAGTAAATGTACATTGTAATTGTGGATTATGTCGATTCAAATTCAGCTAATTTCATTAAGGCTATATCATTTGTTTTTGTGTTTCCATAGCCCCATAGCAAAGTCTGTCTACAATCTATTCAAGGGTTGGCAGTCCACCAAACCAATTCCACATCAATCAATTAATTAATGACAGAAAGAAACTCAACCAGTTATCTAATATTTTACACAAAAAAATATGCTTGTGAATTGTATAACCTATTCAACGTAAAACATTAATGCACAATTAATTATCTAAAATAGTTTTTTCGAACCAGGCCTTGAGTGGCTATTCAGAAATTATTCACAAATTCACAAGGGCGAATGATTGCAAAACAAGTATAGAGTCCTATTGGCCAATACCTTGCTGTATCAATACGTTTTAATTATCATTGCTAAACAGAGAAGGTCACAATTGACACCGAGTATGAAAGAACATCTTCAGGAGAAAGGCTCGGATCTATAGTGGCAGAGCTTGATCGCCGTCTACTGGAGACTCAATTCGGCGGGTGCGCACATTCCATGAACGCGCGTCGTGGTGCTGAAAGACAGCGCTCGCAGAACTGAAACACACAGTAGGCTACCGCACTGCACTCGCTCTCAGTGGTCTCTCTCACACGCAGGCTACTTATAGGCCTGCAACAAACACACACCAAAAAGCAGGCTATTTAGTGAGTAATGAATGTTTTATTTTTTATTCACTGATACAGACCTATAATGGAAAATAACGAAATACAAACTCAAATCGAAATACACATTTTTATATGAAAGCCCTTGAAACACAGTGGCAGAGTCTTTATATAATGAAGCTGATACGGTCCAAAACATTATTCGTAATTTGACGAATTCTGTAACGCGGTTGATAGTGGCAGTATCTGCATATTTACATTCTAGATGTAGCTCAGGTCTACATAGGAAATTCATGATTTATCAAAGTGACAATTTTTCAGGTGCGATTCGCTGACTATTTGCTTATCCATCCCCGTGTCAACCTGACATTCAGCATTGTAAAGCTTGGGTAAATTACATGTTATCTAAGGAGATGTCAAATATACGTTGCAATGAATAGGCAGGCCTCCTTGCAACTGCCACGGCTAAGGCAATTTGACACGGTCAATTCCATGTCTACCAATGACAATAAATAGGTCGAATCAGGAATTACATTTGAATTCACCTGAATGAATTGAAAACGGATTTGACCCAACCCTGCGACCATACATGATGCTTGCTGTCAGTACACACTATCATAGACATAGTTAAAATAATATTTACACGAATCATTTACCTTATAGTAATTTAGCAGACGCTCGTACCCAGAGCAATTAGGGTTAAGTACCTTGCTCAAGGGCACGTTTAGAGATTTTTTACCTAATCGCTCTGGGATTCGAACCAGCGACCTTGCGCTGATCCAACGCTTAACCGCCTGCCACCTTAAATGTGCTTCCCATTAAATGTGCTTTCCTGCTATTGTTACTGTAAACATTGAACAATCGATCAAAAAACTAAAATAAAGCATACAAAATACAGATGCATTTTATAACCAATGATTATTATGATTATTGTGTTATTAATGGCTATTATTATTACGCTATTGTTATCATATTACTATGGCCTACCAACACTTTTGAATAATGATTCAATTAATGATTTCTGTGCTTTTTATCGATTCAAATATAAATGCAAAGGTCATGCTAATTAATGTTTGTTTTGCTGTTCGGGCTGAAAACACATCCGTTTGGTAAATCAGTTTCAAAGTATTTTCCAAGTATTTCCCCAAAATCAAAGTCTGTTTAAAAAAATTAAATGTCTTTGGCATCAACATTTGGAATTAGACTGAGTAGGAAAAATCCTCATCATATTTCTGAATACTTTTCTTCTTCTGTCAGTATTTAACCATTGACAAGAGCTTGTTCCAAAACCTTCATCCGATGCTGCTAAAGTGCCGTCTCTCCGTTTCATCCCGTCCCTAAAGTGCACGTGGAGTGTCTCTTGAACTCGCGAGAATGCGCGGCTTTAAACGGTCAACATCTGTCAGGTGCTTCTGTCGCCTCTCAGCGAGTTTTGGGAAGATAATTGGCACGTGGGGGCGGATGTGGATAACAGGGGCGCATGCTACTATGTTGCGAGTTTTAGCCTACATCTGTCTGTTGCTCTATTCCGTCCTCCAACACAGCGCGCATCATGAACACCCACAATATAGGATAGAGCTAGAACATTTGCTATTCTTAGAACTTTAAATGTATTTAAACATTTTTTTTTTCCATATTTAAAAAATGATCACGTTTCTATTTATTCGAGTTTTCTATGGATTTTAAACCGGTATTATAACGAACTTTATTGTTGGAATTTATCCTGTCTGGGCACTTATAGTATGTTATTACATTTATACATTATACACCCATTATGACTATAATACTCCAAGCAGCAAGGTACACATTCACGCGACCCCCCCCCCCCCCCCCCCCACACACACACACACACACTAATGATGCCATTATTTGTGGCGGTTTGTCTGTCATGAGGCTACTTCATTACTCATTATACATAATAGACTGGAGGAAATAAAGGTGTCTTTTCAATGGGATCCAAGTCATGTGAATTCTAGCTCTATAGTCTCACTCTAAAGAATTTTTGAAAATATCCCCATATTTAATTTTTTTTTTTTACAAAAAAATAAAGAAATCTAATTCAACTATTCATCAGTGTCCTTGATTGGCATGTCCAACACAAATTCACTCACACCCCATACTGACAGGACACGAGAAGCAAATACAATCATTGAAATATCTAATGGGCAATTAAAAATAGTTGTTTCTCTCGAAAGTGAATTTCCGTGGGTATTCAAATCTATCTGATCGCTTTTCGTGTCTTCCTTCTTGGTTCCTTCCCTGCCGAAGGATGAATGAAAACAAATCACTGGTGTGAAGACAGCTGGGAGTTGGGGAGCTCGACGAGGGAGCCGGAGTACCAACTGTATACACCATCCTTTTCACCGTAAGAAACCAGCCGATTCATCCTATTCAGCTCTACTGTTAGGCTATACGTCTGTTTCGTCCCTGTTGGGAATTTGTACGATTTTATTATCATAACATAACCTCAGACTATATGGGTTACAGTCATCCTGTATTTTGTGACAGGAGATTATCCATAATCCGTAATGTTCAGGTTGGCAACTGCAAAAATACAAAGGGATATTTCAGTAACCTTATATTAATGTAATTGTTACATGCTCTGAGAATATCAAGAGACAAATGTCTTGGAGCCTCTAGTGTTAACATTCTTGAGCTCCAATAAGTGTTTTCTTGGTACCGTCTTCAGTGGGTTAATGAATCAACACTTCCACCTTCTCCTCTATAGGGTTTCCTCTTTGTTGATAAGTGTTTATTTCTTGTTGTTGACATTTACAACCCCTGGCAGGTGATGGCAGTTAGGTTTAACATGACTGCAATCTGTTTTTAAATATGTCCCGTTGTGAAAATGACAGTCATATGCTATTTCCTTGGGGGCTAAAAGTCTCACATGTCTCTATCGCATTCTGAACTGAAGCAGACTGAATGTGTATCCCATTATCCATAGACATTTATAGAGTCCTATTTCATTCACCTAATTTAGCCTTGTTTGGTCCACACAGGCCCATGGCATTTGTCCATTTCACACAGGAGACAGGAGATATAGAAATATAACCAATAGACGTTTATCTCAAGCCTTCAAGGCACTTCAGTGAGCTCACAGTCCACTCACTGAAGTACCTTTTACCCATCATGCCTCATGTTGAAGGGATAGTTTCACTTCAGACTACGCACAATGAGAGGTTGTGCTTGACACAATTTGAAATTCGAATGAATCATCACTTTATAATATGGCCAATTCCTTTTAGACAACTTATAGGATGGACTGCTCCAACGGAGTTGGTGACATTGGCATTCTCTGGTTTCAAAGCCTTTTCTCATGCCCCCGGGCCTATTTACAGGTACCAGTATGAGTCTTTAGTTTGAGTACATCTTTGAGTACCGTTAATGTCGTGCTGAAGAGCATTGATCATAATACTCATATTTCCATGTAATCTTAATTTAGCCAGGTTAGACTCCCTGAGAGGAAATACATTTTCATCAGAGAGCTGGTCCATGTAGGCTAAAGCACACAGTTCTGCTTTTATGTCTGTCGCTCCACTTTCCCGTCTCGATCAAGGCCTGCGTTGTCGCTGTTCAGAGTACTCAGTGTAATGGTCCCCCATGAAGCGCCTATCTACTGCTTTGTTGCTAAGAGGCAGGGCATTTGGGGTCAGGCGTGGAGGCATCTAGAAAAGAGGGAGACAAACGCGTAAAAGCAGGAGTGGCCTGTTCCGTCCCCAACCATATTCAGACACATCAACCCTCACGAGCCCCCTCTAAAAGCCATTGAACAAATGGTGTTCAAGGGCCCCGTAAATCAAACAGGGGAGCAGCCCCTGCTATTAGGGTCAAAGAAAAAAAGCCACAGTTGAACCTACTGCTAAAGGTTCCTCTCCGTGGTATTATCAATAGGTGTCAATATATGTAGTACGGAACAAATAGAAAATACACAGCTCTAGCAACATCATGTTTCACTGTTAACCCAACATGGTGAAGTTAGTGCAAGTGAAGAACACCTAGAAATCCAGTCGATTCTGAGACCTGTTGTAGACTGGGATTCATGAAATGTTTCCAAGTCTACAACAGGACACTTAAAGAAATGTGAAGGGCCATTCTATTAAGTGTATTTCTATGTTCCGAGAGTGATGCCTATTGAGCCCTAACATGGAGCAGCAGCCACCCCCACCCCCAGCTCTCATTGGAGGATCAAAGCACCCTGGATAGATAAGCACACGGGGGATGTTCACAGCTCTCTTCTGCCTCTCTGGCTTCACCCCCCTGTTAGCAGTGGAATCTCTAAGCCCACAGCCTTTCTCTCCCCTGTCTCTCCCCTGTGTTGTAGCATCAGCTGAAGCTCCTAGAAACAACATGTTAGCGCCCGGCAGGGGCTAATGGCATCAAAGGCCGTTTTCGCAGAGCAGTTTGTGTAAGCTTGCTGTCGCAGCAGATGTCAGCTCCTGCTGGATTTAAGAGCATTGACAGGGCTGAGAGTGAGAACATGTAGGCCCGTAGCCAGAAGACATGTTGTTGTCATGGACACGGCTCTCTAATCTTAACATGTGTTTTATAGGTTTAATTCAATTCTTGCCAACACTTAATATGAAGTTTCCTTCTTATTGTGCTCGGTTACTGTATAGAGCTACACTACACATATACAGTGCATTCGGAAAGTATTCAGACCTCTTAACTTTTTCAACATTTTGTTACGTTACGGCCTTATTCTAAAATGTATTAAATTGTTTTTTCCCCTCATCAATCTACACACAATAACCTATCTTTTTTGCAAATGTGTAACAAATTTAAAAAGTAAATTTTGTATTTACATAACTATTCAGACCCTTTACTCATTACTTTGTTGAAGCACCTTTGGCAGCGATTACAGCCTCGATTTTTCTTGGGTATGACACTACAAGCTTGGCACAACTGTATTTGGGGAGTTTCTCCCATTCTTCTCTGCAGATCCTCTCAAGCTCTGTCAGGTTGGATGGGGAGTGTTGCTGCACAGCTATTTTACATTTTCAAGTCTCTCCAAAGATGTTTGATCGGCTTCAAGTCCAGGCTCTGGCTGGGACACTCAAGGTCATTCAGAGACTTGTCCCGAAGCCACTCCTGTGTTGCCTTGGCTGTGTGCTTAGGGTCGTAGTCCTGTTGGAAGATGAACCTTCACCCCAGTCTGAGCAGGTTTTCATCAACGATATCTCTGCACTTTGCTCCGTTCTTCTTTCCCTTGATCCTGATTAGTCTCCCAGTCCCAGCCTCTGAAAAAACATCCACAGCATGATTCTTCCACCACCATGCTTTACCGTAGGGATGGTGCCAGGTTTCCTCCGGACGTGGTGCTTGGCATTCAGGCCAAAGAGTTCAATCCTGGTTTCATCACACCAGAGAATCTTGTTTCTTATGGTCTGAGTCTTTTAGGTGCCTATTGGCAAACTCCAAGCGGACTATCATGTGCCTTTTACTGAGGAGTGGCTTCCGTCTGTCCACTCTACCATAAAGGCCTGATTGGTGGAGTGCTGCAAAGATGTTTGTCCTTCTGGAAGGTTCTCCCATCTCCACAGAGGAACTCTTGAGCTCTGTAAAAGTGACAAATAGGGTTCTTGGTAACCTCCCTGACCAAGGCCCTTCTCCCCCGATTGCCCAGTTTGGCTCTAGGATAGTCTTGGTGGTTCCAAATTTCTTCTATTTAAGAATGATTGGGCCGCTGTGTTCTTGGGGACCTTCAATGCTGCAGAAATGCTTTGGAACCCTTCCTCAGATCTGTGCCTCAACACAATCCTGTCTCGGAACTCTATGGACAATTCCTTCGACCTCATGGCTTGGTTTTTGCTCTGACATGTACTGTCAACTGTGGGTCCTTATATAGACAGGTGTGTGCCTTTCCAAATCATGTCCAATCAATTGAATTTACCACAGGTGGACTCCAATCAAGTTGTAGAAACATCTCATGGATGCTTAATGGAAACAGGATACTCCTGAGCTCAATTTCGAGTCTCATAGCAAAGGGTCTGAATACTTCTGTAAGTAAGGTATTTCAGTTTTTTTTATTTTTTTATACATTTGCAAAATTTCTAGAAACTTTGCTTTGTCGTTATGGGCCATTGTATGTAGATTGATGAGGAAAAAATATAAGTTAATACATTTTAGAATAAGTGTCACGTTCTGACCTTAGTTCCTTTGTGATGTCTTTGTTTTAGTACGGTCAGGGCGTGAGTTGGGTGGTCAGTCTATGTTCTTTTTTCTATGATTTGGTATTTCTGTGTTTGGCCTGGTATGGTTCTCAATCAGAGGCAGCTGTCAATCGTTGTCCCTGATTGAGAACCATACTTAGGCAGCCTGTTTTCACCCTTGATTTGTGGGTGATTATATTTTCTGGTTAGTGTGACGGAGCTGTTTGTTTCTTTGTTTGAAAGTGTTCTGTTTAAATAAATAACATGAACAAGTACCACGCTGCGCTTTGGTCCTCACCTTCTTCCACCGACCACCGTTACAATAAGGCTGTAACATAACAACAACATAACAAAATGTGGAAAAAGTGGTCTGAAAGCTTTCCGAAAGCACAAATATTGTGGAATATGAATTTTGAAATACTGCCAAAGCTCATATGCATCAGGTTCACTGTCTGTCTGTCTGTCTGTCTGTCTGTCTGTCTGTCTGTCTGTCTGTCTGTCTGTCTGTCTGTCTGTCTGTCTGTCTGTCTGTCTGTCTGTCTGTCTGTCTGTCTGTCTGTCTGTCTGTCTGTAGTACTTTGGTAACGAAGAATCCATGCACTTTGCAGCACATAGTAATCTGAACAGATCAACACTTGACTGGTTCCACACCTGTTCTTGGACAAGGACCTTAAAAAGTCACTACATAGTGTTGTAGCAACTGAATGTGACTGTGGCAAATTCTGAGTGTGAATTGAACTCAAAGTGATCTGGTCCATTCATGAAAAAGTTAGCTGTGAAAATAAGAGAAAAAAGTTTAACAAAGCACATCCCAAAAACTGTGTTTAACCACTGCAACAGTGGCTCCTGAATCTAGTACGGTCCACCAAAACAGAACAGAAGATGTTCTCTTCCTGACTCAAGGTCAACTCTCCATGTACCGTCAAAGTGCACGCAATGTATCTGAAAACATTTTTCATGACAAAAAGAAAATCCCAGTGCTTCGTTCTTCATGTTGAGCTTTCTGTCCTTGTTTATTGAACTCAATTTACAATAAGGTCAATGTCATTCTATGGCTTTTGAATTGTTTAGATAGATAGATAGATAGATCATGTCATCTATGTAACTGAAGGTCTTGTTTATATACTGTTTAAGTACACCAGTATATTAATACAGTATATACACGGAATATACCGATATATACTGGATTTCCAACTCAACCTGTTTTGCAACCAATACACCGTACAATTTTCACCTAAGGGTTTCATATAATATAACTGAATTACTAAATAGATATTGTACTATAGCAGGGGTACTCAACTCTGACCCTACGAGGTCGAGAGCCTGCTGGTTTTCTGTTCTACCTGATCCTTAATTGCACACACCTGGTGTCCCAGGTCTAAATCCCTAATTAGAGTGGAACAATTAAAAAATGCAGGGGAACTGGCTTCGAGGTCCAGAGTTGAGTTTAAGGGTACTATAGTATGGCCACTAGTCCTTTTAAAATGTATATTTATTCATGAGCTGTTATTTGACAGTCGTCCATTAATACCATAGACGTACCCTGAGAGTTCAGAAAGATCCATCCTTCAAAAGGAGCTTCAGGTGTTCTTTCTATAATAATCTGACACCATACCTTCAGAATGCACAGAGAGATTTAGTACAGATATGCTAGGGAGAGTGGGGTAAGTTGAGCCAAAGGGTTAGTTGAGGCACCCCTTGTTTCCAGGAAACCATACACAAAATGAATCATGTGACCAAATGTTTAGGAAGAGGTCATCATGTAATGGGGTCTATGAAGGAAGTACCTACATGGAAAAAGTCATAAGCAAGTTAGGTCCAACAACTAATTTTGACAAAGTCAAATTAATTTCTTGTGTTATAGGTTTCATGACTTTTGTATCTAAACCAAAGTAGATAGTTTTAAGATAGTTTTATACATCAGTTGGGGTCTCTATAAGCTATAATATGAGGTCCTAAACCTAGAATGAATGTGCATCCTTGTAGCTGTGTGGGCTAATATAGTCAAATTGTTTGAGCCAATGGCCACCGTACCAGCACAAATCAGGATTATATTTGGTCAGCTTTATGCATAATATGCATAGTATTTTTGCAACGTGTCATGCATATGTGTATACAAAAGTAAAACAAGCAAGGGTCTAGCCCCCTTGAGGTTCTTCAGAGAGCAGCCAAGGAATTGAGAGAAGGGAAGAAAAAGTCAGTTTGAGCAGCTGCAAGGGATGAACACATAGACTGAATGACAGTGAAGAGTTGCATTGACAAAAAAAATCCAATGAACATCTGCCTGTGTGAAAGAGAGGCTACACTAGAGTAGCAGAGGCACACACGGCCCTATCTGATGACATGGAGTCTGAGCTTGCCTAAACATAGCAAGAATTTTGCGGACCAGTTTCATGGGCTTAGTAGCCTCAGATGTAGAGAACTTGCCTGTGAATTGGCAGATGGAAACAACACCCCATGTCCCAGACAACTGGCCACAAAATGGAAAGGATAAGTGATATTGAACAGAGAGATCTATCTGAGAATGTAGGCATACATTTAAGATATACAATATACCTCATCCCCATTCCATGAATTAAACGTTGACCTACCAGCACCATCACCCACTGTCACAGGACATCATCACCCACTTACCCCATGGCGGCTCACCTTACCCTATACCCGGATTAAGTTTTGCCAAGACATTTTTACATGAATTCTGATTATTTCCAGGGACACAACAACCTGAAATATATGTAGATATCTTTGTTAGAAAGAATACTATATTTCCCTTGATAGAGTGATGCTGAATGTAAAAAATAGCTAATCTTTCCCCATACTCCCCTACAGAATATTCATTTTCCCCTCCAATTTTTACTAATTTTCTAATGTTGTTACAGAAGTGCTTTTTGAGGGGCTATTAAGTATTGTCTCAGTCGTTCATCAATTAATCACTACACCTTCTTTGATTGATATGTAATGAATGTGAGGGCTTTTTAGCAGTTCACAGACATCACTTAGCGGAGCCCTGTTAATGGCACTGCCAGCTAGCTCTTTACATTTAATAACCCAGCATCTCCAAGCACATTTATAATTAGACCTCATGTCACTCATTACTCAAGTAATAGGCCGCGACCATAATGGGCAGAGAACGAAGCCCCAAACTAGGACCGAGAGTCTTTCTGTCGGCGTCTTGTCACCCTGGGTCAGAGGCTATATTAAAAGCTCTTTGCACTCAGAGAGAGAAGGCATAATGGTTGCTATGTGCCAGTCTGGAGGGGAGAGAGAGAAAGTATCCCTGTTAACCACTTTGCTGCTTACATGCTTATTAGCTAATGCACTTTTGCGGCATCTATTAGTCCGACCACTGCTCGGCGGTTCGGTTCGCTCTCAGCGGGAGTGTGAGAGAAAAAATGGGGAACATGTACGGTCGGATTTCTCAGAGTCGTCTCAGGATAAATTGCCAGAAGGCCCAGTTTCGGAGAAAATATATTTAAGTCATTATATATGGATATATGTCTTGGAAAACACAGTATGAATATGTCTGTCGTGAGAAACGCAACTGTAACTGCTATAGGAAAGTGATGTTTACTCCCTGACTGCAGTGCCATTCCCAGTTGAAAATCGTCGCCAGACTTATCTTAACTTAAGGAGCACCACAGACATCTCAAAGTTGAGTGTGAATCGCTCTCATCGCCAGTCAACACTACCTGTCTTACCAACCAGACCTGTGTCCAGAAACACAAACCTAAACCCAAACCAACAACACTACCTGTCTTACCAACCAGACCTGTGTCCAGAAACACAAACCCAAACCAACAACACTGCCTGTCTTACCAACCAGACCTGTGTCCAGAAACACAAACCCAAACCAACAACACTACCTGTCTTACCAACCAGACCTGTGTCCAGAAACACAAACCCAAACCAACAACACTACCTGTCTTACCAACCAGACCTGTGTCCAGAAACACAAACCCAAACCAACAACACTACCTGTCTTACCAACCAGACCTGTGTCCAGAAGCACAAACCCAAACCAACAACACTACCTGTCTTACCAACCAGACCTGTGTCCAGAAACACAAACCCAAACCAACAACACTACCTGTCTTCTGTTCCAGAAGCACAAACCCAAACCAACAACTCAACAACCAGACCTGTGTCCAGAAACACAAACCCAAACCAACAACACTACCTGTCTTACCAACCAGACCTGTGTCCAGAAGCACAAACCCAAACCAACAACTCAACACTGCCTGTCTTACCAACCAGACCTGTGTCCAGAAACACAAACCCAAACCAACAACTCAACACTGCCTGTGCTACCACACCTGTGCCCATTCACGCACACATTAAAAGCAAAACCCCCAACCAGAGACAGATACTCCAAAGGCCTCTCTCTGGTTGGCCCAGCGGCTACCACACATCTCCACGGCATCTGTCACTATGGTACATTATGGTACATTGAATTTCAATGAGGGACTCTTCACATCAAAGCTCTGCTTCCATTATGATATCATCTCCCGCATCGCACCGTAATGCTTATTAATTCTGCACCCCTTCTCACCAGGCCCGCACGGTACGAGCTACAAGCTAGAGAGAGAGAGAGAGAGACTGAGAGGGAGAGCTAGCGATAGGAGCGACGAAGCTCTGGCAGCCTAGCATTTAATTTAATTAGTCCAGCTGGGCTCTTTCCTTTCCCCTGGTATTGTCAGTAGCGCTCCGTACTCCGTAGCTAACACAATCACTGATTGCTTTTAGATAGGCAGAAATATGATTAGGGTTTTGGGGGGGGCGGAGGGGTGGTGGTGGTGGTGGTAACAGGGGGACAGAGGACTGTATGGGTAAAGCCTTATTAGTTTCATTTGAAATCTGCAGATAAATAGGAAAGTTTTGATTTGTTGTGTAATGAGATTATGGTTATTAGGAGGAGGGCCCTGGCGAAGGCGACCCTGGCGAAGAGGGATTAATGGAGCATGAAAGGATTATGAGCGATGATACACCACCGACAGGATTTATGTCAATCCCACTGCCCCCTTTCCCCCTCTACCCATGTCTCCCCAACCACAGCCACCTCCTCCCCAAACCATGCTATCACAATCCCACCTATATACCTCAAACCTACGGTAACTACAGAGTCAAAGAATACAGCAAAATTGGTGTGAGATTTAGAATCTCAATGGACACTGGGAGAAAGTGAACATACTACTCACTACCCACAAGGGTAAATACGTCAGGGGTATCAACAGTGCTGCCATTTAAACCCACACATTAAATGGGATTGAGAAAATGTCTGTTCACTCAACCAAGGCCAATGATTGTCTATTTGAACTATCCTTATTCATTTGAGACATAAAACAGGTTACAAAAAAGTGAAAAGTAGTAGAATTCAAACAAAATCCCCCAATTCCAAACTGTTGCTGAATAGTGCTTTTTCCAGCCCTTCTGCCAGCCTGGCTATCTCAAAAGAGCTAAAACAGCTGACTATTAAATAGTCATTTAGCATGGCCAGCAGCTAGCAACAGCAGTGACAGCAGAGTCTGGTGACAGTGTCCAAAGCTGGTAATCTCATTTAACCCCCTCCTGACTGAGCTGCAAATTGGATCTGACGCGGTAACAACACAAATAAAAAGCTGCGTTTCCCCCTGATCTCCGCTTCCTCCTGGGGGGCCTGGGGGGCTGGGGCCTGGGGGGCTGGGGCTCTGCTGGAGCTCTGTGTCTAACCCTGTCCCCCAGCCTAAATATTGGACCTGGGCACCTCTCCCTCTCTCCCTATATCCCCTGGGCCAAATTAGGGACCCAAACTCACCTTTCATTTATTTATTTCTTTTTGCCCTCCTCCATTCCTCCTCTCCCCTTCACTCCATCGTGTTGGAGTGGATTTGAAGTCCCAGCCCCCCCGTCTGTGTGGCGGCCGCTGTGGGCCCTTTCCTTTGGGTAAATAAAGGGCCTGGGAGGCTGGGGAGTGAGGTTGCAGGGGACTGGTGTATGTGTGCTTGCGTGTGTGTGTGTATTTTCATGGTGTTCCCTGTGGTGGGCCTCAGAGCGGAGCTCGCTGAGCAGGCCCAGCTGGGTGGCTCTCTTGCTATCGCCACTCCAGACTCCTCTCATTCTAAATGAGGTCATCCTTCCAGCATTCTAAATGAGGTCATCCTTCCAGCATTCTAAATGAGGTCATCCTTCCAGCCAAGACCTGCTGGTTTCAAAGCTCCTTCTTTTACACCTGCCCTTTCCTTCCCATCCTCACAACTCCTTTCTTTCTCTCTGCACTCCTTTCTTTGTTCATGAGCGGCCCTTACTGCCTCTAAGATGCCTTCAGAAGCCGGGGAGGATGAAAGCATGCCCTCTGCTTGCCATTCTCATAATGTGACCTTTAAACTCATTTGGAAATCAAGATATGCCCTGATTCATCTTTAGGTTCTTTTTTTATCCAGATGATCAAAATGCATCTTTTGAAAAGAATAGACTGAAGTAACAGTAAGTAGAGTATTTATTATTGAAGCAAAACGGAAGAACAAGAGACTCTTAGATATGCTTATAATAATATAGTTAGTTTCAGTAAACCAATACCTATTTTCATAAAATACAAGATTGATTAAATCATTGTATACATATTTTATAATTTGTTTAATTTTCAATCAAATCCTAGTTGGCTCCTAGCAGCCACTTCATGCAAGAAATCACTCAGAATTGAAACAGTTCTCTTTCTTTGAATCATTACAAATCAAATGGCAATAAATACTGCGAACACGAAGACTGCACTAACACAGAGCGGCTATAAGAATGTAGTAGGTTATGGGTTTGTGATTTACCCATAGAAATATTACAGAGAAGGAATATTTACAGAGATATTAATAAAATACCGTTAACAATCACAGACATATAGACCGGTAGAAAGGAGTCATTCCTCCTTGTTGAAAGCATGCACTTTTCCTAATCCAGAAGGACTACAGCAGCACCTAATCCAGAAGGTCTACAACAGCACCTAATCCAGAAGGTCTACAGCAGCACCTAATCCAGAAGGTCTACAGCAGCACCTAATCCAGAAGGTCTACAACAGCACCTAATCCAGAAGGTCTACAACAGCACCTAATCCAGAAGGTCTACAGCAGCACCTAATCCAGAAGGTCTACAGCAGCACCTAATCCAGAAGGTCTACAGCAGCACACAATCCAGAAGGTCTACAGCAGCACCTAATCCAGAAGGTCTACAACAGCACCTAATCCAGAAGGTCTACAGCAGCACCTAATCCAGAAGGTCTACAGCAGCACCTAATCCAGAAGGTCTACAGCAGCACCTAATCCAGAAGGACTACAGCAGCACCTAATCCAGAAGGTCTACAGCAGCACCTAATCCAGAAGGTCTACAGCAGCACCTAATCCAGAAGGTCTACAGCAGCACCTAATCCAGAAGGTCTACAGCAGCACCTAATCCAGAAGGTCTACAGCAGCATCCAATCCAGTGTCAGAGATCACTTGATTAACTTTGAAGACACAGTCTCTCTTAACCAAACCTGTCAAGACACGTCAAGACCTTGTCACACTCTCCCTGCTCATCCGACACACTCCAAATTACCCCCCGCCCCTCCCCCCAGAGGAAAGAAAAAACATATACCTGCTGCACTTTAGGCGGAGGGGGGGTCATTTCCATGGTGCCCAGGAAATGAGGGAGAAGAGGAGGAGTGTGACATCCGCTCCTTGTCTTCATTCAGGTACTTCCAGGTACTTTCTGGTCGTCCATCACTTCTTCCCAGTAACCCTGGAGACAGCTGGCCAGGGGGCTATGGAATGGGAGCCAGCCTGCCTTTCCTTATTTCTCCCATCTGCCTACCTGCGTCCTTACCTGCCTCCCTCTCCTCAGAGTGCTTGCCTGCCTGCCTGTCTGCCTGCCTGCCCGCCCAACCCTGCTCACCTGGTTCTCGTCCCTGCATACCTGCTCTCCCGTCTCCACCTGCCTGCCTCGCTGGCTCTTGTCGCCAGCCTTCCATGCCTGCCTGCCTCGCTAACTCTTCTCCACAGCCTTCCATGCCTGCCTGCCTCGCTAACTCGTCTCCCCAGCCTTCCATGCCTGCCTGCTTGCCTAGTTGCCTGAATCTAATTCCCTGCTTCCCTAACCTGCCTGGCTCTCTGCTCCTCCACACTAGCCTGCCCCTGGCTCTCTGTTCTGCTCGTCCACACTAGCCTGCCTCTGGCTCTCTGCTCTGCTCCTCCACACTAGCCTGCCCCTGGCTCTCTGTTCTGCTCCTCCACACTAGCCTGCCTCTGGCTCTCTGCTCTGCTCCTCCACACTAGCCTGATCCTGGCTCTCTGCTCTGCTCCTCCACACTAGCCTGCCCCTGGCTCTCTGCCCCTCCACACTAGCCTGCCCCTGGCTCTCTGCTCTGCTCCTCCAGACTAGCCTGCCCCTGGCTCTCTGCTCTGCTCCTCCAGACTAGCCTGCCCCTGGCTCTCTGCTCCTCCACACTAGCCTTCCCCTGGCTCTCTGCTCCTCCACACTAGCCTGCCCCTGGCTCTCTGCTCCTCCACACTAGCCTGCCCCTGGCTGTCTGCTCCTGGCTGTCTGCTCCTCCACACTAGCCTGCCCCTGGCTCTCTGCTCCTCCACACTAGCCTGCCCCTGGCTCTCTGCTCCTCCACACTAGCCTGCCCCTGGCTCTCTGCTCCTCCACACTAGCCTGATCCTGGCTCTCTGCTTTGCTCCTCCACACTAGCCTGCCCCTGGCTCTCTGCTCCTCCACACTAGCCTGCCCCTGGCTGTCTGCTCCTGGCTGTCTGCTCCTCCACACTAGCCTGCCCCTGGCTGTCTGCTCCTCCACACTAGCCTGCCCCTGGCTCTCTGCTCCTCCACACTAGCCTGCCCCTGGCTGTCTGCTCCTGGCTGTCTGCTCCTCCACACTAGCCTGCCCCTGGCTGTCTGCTCCTCCACACTAGCCTGCCCCTGGCTGTCTGCTCCTGGCTGTCTGCTCCTCCACACTAGCCTGCCCCTGGCTGTCTGCTCCTCCACACTAGCCTGCCCCTGGCTGTCTGCTCCTCCACACTAGCCTGCTCCTGGCCACCGGTGGATCCTCTTAGCCTGGTAGAGTGGTTCATTTAATTTGTCTGAATAATAGAGGTGTCTGGAGCTGAATGATCCATGGGTGGGTGGGGGGAGAGAATGCAGTACAAGGGCGTGTGTGTAGAAGAGAAACAAAAAGCCTTAAAGTGCCACTATTTTGATTCGCCCCCTTTTTAAAATGACTTCCAAAGTGTTGATATCTATGGTGGGGAATAATGGGGAATAATGCTGAACAAAGCAGAGGCAGTCTTGGCCAATATTCACATGGCTTATACAGACAGGGCAACTCCGGTCATACATTCAGGGGCCAGAATGCTCCTATAAAAGATGTATTGGAGGGGACTATAGTGCTCATTGTGCTGCCAGTGTCAACAGAGCGGACGCTGGGAGCTGGATGGCATGTGGGAAACAGAGAGGAGCTTTATTCTCCCAGTTGAACCATTATCACTGGGGCTCTGGGTCTGTTTCTTTTGTTGTTTTTTTGTTCTCCCAGGGTGCATTGCTGCACGCCAGACACAGAGCAGCAAGCAGGAGGGAGGTGGGGAAAAATCATTGTCATATTTTTTTTTTGACAAATCCCAATAAAAAAAAAATCCGCCATAAATCGACAAAGTATTCTTTTGTCATTTTCATTTGAAGAAAAGCAGCAATTTTCTTTTTGGGTGGGAAATATTTTCTCTCATTGCATAATGAGGAGAAATACTTCCATTTAGTATGGTGTAATTAGAAGTCATGGGCTGTTTTGAATGCTTATAGCATACCTTATTACGCACTATGGAGTGACATAAGTATAAATTCATCTGTAAAGTGTTTTCTACTTTGGCTAAGAGGAAGATAAATGATTTGTTTTGGTGACATAATGCATTGTATAATAGCTGACTGGGACAATATGTGATTTCATTTCTCTGTGGATGTGTATCATGTTTCATTGAGCGCACACTGACACACACAAGGGAAGAGCCACTCCAAATGAAAGGGTTGGCCTGGTTTAATTTGGGGTGTAATCTACGACCTGCCCCCTGTTCACTTTTCCTCCCTGCTTTTCCTCTCTCTCGCTCTCCTTCTCCCTCTCTATTTGCATCTCTCTCTCTCTCTCTCTCTCTCTCTCTCTCTCTCTCTCTCTCTCTCCACTTTCATCCTCTCCTCTTCCGCCTTCCTCTATTTCTAGCCTCACACCGCTCCTCTCTCTGTCAATATCAACCACACCGCTCCTCTCTCTGTCAATATCAACCACACCGCTCCTCTCTCTGTCAATATCAACCACACCACTCCTCTCTCTGTCAATATCAACCACACCGCTCCTCTCTCTGTCAATATCAACCACACCACTCCTCTCTCTGTCAATATCAACCACACCGCTCCTCTCTCTGTCAATATCAACCACACCACTCCTCTCTCTGTCAATATCAACCACACCGCTCCTCTCTCTGTCAATATCAACCACACCGCTCCTCTCTCTGTCAATATCAACCCACCGCTCCTCTCTCTGTCTCCTCTCTCTGTCAATATCAACCAACCACTCCTCTCTCTGTCAATATCAACACCGCTCCTCTCTCTGTCAATATCAACCACACCACTCTCTCTGTCTCTCTGTCAATATCAACCACACCGCTCCTCTCTCTGTCAATATCAACCACACCGCTCCTCTCTCTGTCAATATCAACCACACCACTCCTCTCTCTGTCAATATCAACCACACCGCTCCTCTCTCTGCTCCTCTCTCTGTCAATATCAACCACACCACTCCTCTCTCTGTCAATATCAACCACACTCTGTCTCCTCTCTCTGTCAATATCAACCACACCACTCCTCTCTCTGTCAATATCAACCACACCACTCCTCTCTCTGTCAATATCAACCACACCGCTCCTCTCTCTGTCAATATCAACCACACCACTCCATTCATCCTCTCTCAACCTGGGAGACATGCTACTGTTTACACTAGATTATATTCCCCCAACGCAGGAACGGAACAAAAACACTCCTCCATTATCCTCACACCGCTGTGGCAGCAGCCTTGAGAACGGGGGGGATAAACAAATAAGCCCATGGCGGCCAGAGAAAAGCAGGTCATTACCAGAGTACAATGGCACAGGTCCACTCTCCACAGTCCTCTGAGAGCGCTCAGGCCCTACTCTTCCATTCAGGTACAGATCATCATGCCAGGAATAATGTACAATAAATGCATAGGGATGAGAGAAGAGGGTTTCCTGTTCAAACCTAGTATTGTAACCTACTATGAGACACGTGAAATGAAGAACAAACTGGATCGGTACGTGATATTCAGAAGCTTTCGAGGAGATTTGTATTTTAAATAGGGAAACCTTTTATTTTCATGTGAAACACTGTGGAACATGTTATTGAGCATCCATTCTTCCTCCATTACGTTGCGTAGACATAGTGATTGTACAGTATACTTGACATAATGCAAGGTACTTCTTATTGTTATGGTGTTTTAAAGACATTGGGTCAACATGCTGTGTGAAGTTTAAACAAGGATCTAAAGGTGGATTTGAATCAGGACACTGCATAGTCCATGTAGATCCCTATTGCTATTTATTCATTATTGTCGTCTATCATTTTGACCTTTAAAGTTATAGATATCTAAGGGTAACATATTCACTTTAAATACACCTTTTAATCCCTATATTTTGCTCTTGGTTAACTTCTCTTCACAATCAATTGAATTACCATTAATTACCAATGACCATTTTCTAACTGAGTTAGGTACAACGCCACCCCTCATTAAATATTACTTAACTCTTTCATGGCCAGAGCCAGAGGTTAAGAGCTTAACACAGTATGGAGTTAAAGGGAGGTCAAACTTGGTGACAAATAATGCCCACAGACGAGGACCAGGAGGCTGTTTCTTTTCCAGAATCGACAACGCAAGCGATTCTCTATTGGTTTCCTCTGGCTAGCATTTTTGTCTTTCTCCCAAAGCCGGTGGGACAATGGGTAGTGCAGCGAGGCAGAGAGAAAGGCCTGGTGTCAGTGCTGCCGCAGCAATAGCCAGAGCTCGGTCACACTGCACTCACACACACACACACACACACACACACACACACACACACACACACACACACACACACACACACACACACACCACAACAGGTCAGCACAGAAGCACACCGAAGTGGGAATATGTATGACTGCAAAATCTCTCCTCCCTCGTTCTCTCTCATTCATTCTATCGGTTTTCTTGATCATTCACTTTTCAGGACTCTCGCTTGGAACCTTACTGACTTGGTCTCTTGATATGCATCTCTCTCTCACTCCACCCCTCTATCCCCCCCTCTCTCTCTAACAGTAAACATTATACATACAGAAGTTTCAAAACAATAAAGATATTATAAATGTCACATTATACATATATATATATATATATATATATACACAGTGTTGTAACAATGTACAAATGGTTAAAGTACACAAGGGAAAATAAATAAACATGAATATGGGTTGTATTTACAGTGATGTTTGTTCTTCACTGGTTGCCCTTTTCTTGTGGCAACAGGTCACAAATATTGCTGCTGTGATGGCACACTGTGAAATTTCACCCAGTAGATATGGGAGTTTATCAAAATTGGATTTGTTTTCGAATTCTTTGTGGATCTGTGTAATCTGAGGGAAATATGTCTCTCTAATATGGTCATACATTGGGCAGGAAGTTAGGAAGTGCAGCTCAGTTTCCACCTCATTTTGTGGGCAGTGAGCACATAGCCTGTCTTCTCTTGAGAGCCATGTCTGTCTACGGCGGCCTTTCTCAATAGCAAGGCTATGCTCACTAAGTCTGTACATAGTCAAAGCTTTCCTTAAGTTTGTGTCAGTCACAGTGGTCAGGTATTCTGCCACTGTGTACTCTCTGTTTAGGGCCAAATAGCATTCTAGTTTGCTCTGTTTTTTTGTTAATTCTTTCCAATGTGTCAAGTAATTATATTTCTGTTTTCTCATGATTTGGTTGGGTCTAATTGTGCTGCTGTCCTGGGGCTCTGTGGGGTGTGTTTGTGAACAGAGCCCCAGGACCAGCTTGCCTAGGGGACTCTTCTCCAGGTTCATCCCTCTGTAGGTGATGGCTTTGTTATGGAAGGTTTGGGAATCGCTTCCTTTTAGCTGGTTGTAGAATTTAATGTCTCTTTTCTGGATTTTGATCATTAGTGGGTATCGGCCTAATTCTGCTCTCCATTAATTATTTGGTGTTCTACGTTGTACATGGAGGATATTTTTGCAGAATTCTGCATGCAGAGTCTCAATTTGGTGTTTGTCCCATTTTGTGAAGTCTTGGTTGGTGAGCGGACCCCAGACCTCACAACCATAAAGGGCAATGGGCTCTATGACTGATTGAAGTATTTTTAGCCAGATCCTAATTGGTATGTTGAAATGTATGTTCCTTTTGATGGCATAGAATGCCCTTCTTGCCTCGTCTCTCAGATCGTTCACAGCTTTGTGGAAGTTACCTGTGGCGCTGATGTTTAGGCCAAGGTATGTATAGTTTTTTGTGTGCTCTAGGGCAACAGTGTCTAGATGGAATTTGTATTTGTGGTCCTGGCAACTGGACCTTTTTTGGAACACCATTATTTTGGTCTTACTGAGATTTACTGTCAGGGCTCAGGTCTGACAGAATCTGTGCAGAAGATCAAGGTGCTGCTGTATGCCCTCCTTGCTTGGTGACAGAAGCACCAGATCATCAGCAAACAGCAGACATTTGACTTCGGATTCTAGTAGGGTGAAACTTTTCTAGTGCCCTCGCCAATTCGTTGTTATATATGTTGAAGAGGGTGGGGCTTAAGCTGCATCCCTGTCTCACCCCATGACCCTGTGTGAAGAAATGTGTGTGTTTTTTGCCAATTTTAACCACACACTCTTTGTTTGTGTACATGGATTTTATAATGTCATATGTTTTACCCCCAACACCACTTTCCATCAGTTTGTATAGCAGACCCTCATGCCAAAGTGAGTCAAAGGCCTTTTTGAAATCAACAAAGCATGAGAAGACTTTGTTTTGGTTTGTTTGGTTGTCAATTAGGGTGTGCAGGGTGAATACATGGTCTGTTGTACGGTAATTTGGTAAAAAGCCAATTTGACATTTGCTCAGTACATTGTTTTCATTGAGGAAATGTACGAGTCTGCTGTTAATGATAATGCAGAGGATTTTCCCAAGGTTACTGTTGACGCATATTCCACGGTAGTTATTGGGGTCAAATTTGTCTCCACTTTTGTGGATTGGGGTGATCAGTCCTTGGTTCCAAATATTGGGGAAGATGCCAGAGCTAAGGATGACGTTAAAGAGTTTTAGTATAGCCAATTGGAATTTGTTGTCTGTATATTTGATAATTTCATTAAGGATACCATCAACACCACAGGCCTTTTTGGGTTGGAGAGTTTTTATTTTGTCCTGTAACTCATTCAAGGTATTTGGAGAATCCAGTGGGTTCTGGTAGTCTTTAATAGTTGATTCTAAGATTTGTATTTGATCATGTATATGTTTTTGCTCTTTATTCTTTGTTATAGAGCCAAAAAGATTGGAGAAGTGGTTTATCCATACATCTCCATTTTGGATAGATAATTCTTTGTGTTGTTGTTTGTTTAGTGTTTTCCAATTTTCCCAGAAGTGGTTAGAGTCTATGGATTCTTCAATTACATTGAGCTGATTTCTGACGTCTCTCTCTCACTCTTACTTATTTCCTCCTTCTCTCTCTCCATTTCTTTCTCTCCCGCTCTCACGCCATTTCTCTCTCGCCCTCACTCTCTCCATTTTCCATCAAGGATCATTCTTGTTTAACTTCTATCATTAAACGTGCAGTGCTTCATGTTGTAAATGTCCCTACAGCTCCATGGTCCAGGGACACTGAGTTCCACTTACTGGGCTTTAGTTCCCCCACAGACTAAGTTTGGGATCAATTATCACAATGCAATGTTTTATTGTCTTATACTGTAATACTGATGTAGTTCAGGTCCCACTATAACAGAGACACATCCCACTGGGCACAAACGGGTTAAATAAACTTTGCTTCAACGTCATTTGTCAAAGTATTGTGACATGGGATCAACGTAAACTGTTGTTTTGAGGGTACAATTCCAACCACAGGATTATATCATCATAGTAACCAGTTTTCAACATAGACAAACTTTGTATAAAATATGTTGAATTTGTACCTTTGAAACAACGTCAGATCTTCAACGTAATATCCACTATAAGAAGATTTCATCTCCTTTAAATGTTGATATTTGGTTCAGTTGTCAAACAAACACAATTCAATATTACTTTTGTAAGAAAGTAAATAGCCTAATGTTAAAGATATCTCACAACTGAATGTCAAAGTATTTATTCAACTTTAAAATGAGTAACACATCCATGGCCACATTGAGGTTACTTTGACAATGTCTTCTTATGTAATCATAGAAAGCGTGTGTGTTCAAGTTCGAAGGTCTGTGGAAATATTCACAATTTCTGTATTTAATCTGCACAGAATCTCAAACGACATTGATCACTCGCACCATGTACTTCAATGTAATCCCAGCTAACTGTAATCCAGGTTATTTTGTTGTGTTATTACATCAAGCACAGTGATAACACATTACATTTTTAACACAAAATATCTGACATTGTATTCCATTTGAACTTGGGCATGCTTTTAAATAGTTGAATGTTACCACATTCAGGTGACAACTAAACCTAACATTAGAAATAGATTTTCCATTGGAATATGGTTGGGCTTTTAGATGTTTGAAAGCATTGTGGTAACACGTTGGAAATTTAACAAACTTTTGGCTGTCTTTTTGAGTAGGGGAAAATAGGTTGGAATCTCATTGATCAACATATCTACCAATTATTACCCAATTATCCACGTTGAAATGACTAGGTGTGGCCAGTGGAACTACCTTAACATTTTTAGAGCACGGAAATTCAGTTTGATCCCATAGTTACTCTCTCTCTCATATCCTCACATGGTCTGTCGTATCATTGCTATATCATTGCTATGCAGATGACACTCAGCTACATCGCTCCCTACCACTTCTTCATTTTGGGGGGGGGGTTGTTTAGTCGTTGTACCCATAGGCTGCCACCCAGAAGAAAAGTAAGAAATACATACAGAGTGATAATAAATTCAATATAAATTCTTCTGACACCCAGATGGCGGATATCTCAGCTTGGATGTCGAACCACCACCTCAAGCTCAACCTCAACCAGACGGAGCTGCTATTCCTCCCGGGGAAGTCTTGCCTGCTCCAAGACCTCTCTATCACAGTTGACAACTCTACAGTGTCCCCCTCCCAGAGTGCAAAGAACCTTGGCGTGACCCTGGACAACACCCTGTCGTTCTCTGCAAACATCAAATCATTGACTTGCTCCTGCAGGTTCATGCGCTACAACATCTGTAGAGTACGACTGTACCTCAACCAGGAAGTAGCACAGGTCCTAATCCAGGAACTTGTCATCTCCTGTCTGGATTACTGCAACTAGCTGTTGGCTGGGCTTCCTGCTTGTGCCATCAAACCCCTGCAACCTATCAACAATGATGCCACCGCCTGGTGTTCAACCAAGTTGTCCCATGTCACCCCACTCCTCCACACACTCCACTGTCTTCCAGTCAAAGCTCGCATCCAATACAAGACCCTGGTACTGGCCTACTGAGCAGTAAGAGGAACTGCCCCTCCCTACCGTCAGGCGATGCTCAAATCCTGTACCCCAACCTGAGCACTCCGTTCTGCCATTTATGGTCTCTTGAAAATAATAGATAAATGGCTCTCATTGACTAACACTAGCACTTGACTGTTTTGCCCTGACTTGGAAAAATGTACTTACTATGACTGATGTGTGGTTGTCCCACCTAGCTATCTTAAGATGAATGCACTAACTAAGTCGCTCTAGATAAGAACATCTGCTAAATTACTAAAGTGTAAATAATTATGAGACCTACTTAATAAGCCACACGCACGCACGCACACATACACACGCTGCCTTCCTCCGACCCCTATTTAATTATCTTGGACGGGGATAATTAGCTGGAGACGGGTTGGTGATTTTGTCGAGAGGCTTGTGTTGACACCACACCTCACCCATGCTGGGCCTATCCACAGTGACACGGTAATGGATAGCATCCCCCAGAACACTGCTGGTCAGACTCCACTGACCCTAATCAGAACGGGCAGAGAGGGAGATAAAGGAGCAAATAATGACAGGGGGATCAGGGCTTTGACAGGGACACAAAGGGACAAGGGACAAACACAGCGTGGTGGGGAGGAGTGGAGGGGCGGTGGCCGGCCAGACCTCCATGACAATGACAGCTCATACACTTTGTGCTTAACCAGTCTGCAATACTTAGCTAATTATAAACATCACGCCTGTTATACCTAACTAGTTATAAACATCCTGCCTGTTATACCTAACTAGTTATAAACATCACGCCTGTTATACCTAACTAATTATAAACATCACACTTGTTATACCTAACTAGTTATAAACATCCTGTCTGTTATACCTAACTAGTTATGAACATCCTGCCTGTTATACCTAACTAGTTATAAACATCCTGCCTGTTATACCTAACTAATTATGAACATCATGCCTGTTATACCTAACTAGTTATAAACATCATGCCTGTTATACCTAACTAGTTATAAACATCACACCTGTTATACCTAACTAGTTATATACATCATGCCTGTTATACCTAACTAGTTATAAACATCACGCCTGTTATACCTAACTAGTTATAAACATCCTGCCTGTTATACCTAACTAGTTATAAACATCCTGCCTGTTATACCTAACTAGTTATAAACATCCTGCCTGTTATACCTAACTAGTTATAAACATCCTGCCTGTCATACCTAACTAGTTATAAACATCCTGCCTGTTATACCTAACTAGTTATATACATCATGCCTGTTATACCTAACTAGTTATAAACATCATGCCTGTTATACCTAACTAGTTATGAACATCACGCCTGTTATACCTAACTAGTTATAAACATCCTGCCTGTTATACCTAACTAGTTATAAACATCCTGCCTGTTATACATAACTAGTTATAAACATCCTGCCTGTTATACCTAACTAGTTATATACATCATGCCTGTTATACCTAACTAGTTATAAACATCATGCCTGTTATACATAGCTAGTTATAAACATCCTGCCTGTTATACCTAACTAGTTATATACATCATGCCTGTTATACCTAACTAGTTATAAACATCATGCCTGTTATACATAGCTAGTTATAAACATCATGCCTGTTATACCTAACTAGTTATAAACATCCTGCCTGTTATACCTAACTAGTTATAAACATCCTGCCTGTCATACCTAACTAGTTATGAACATCCTGCCTGTTATACATAGCTAGTTATAAACATCATGCCTGTTATACCTAACTAGTTATAAACATCATGCCTGTTATACATAGCTAGTTATAAACATCATGCCTGTTATACCTAACTAGTTATGAACATCATGCCTGTTATACCTAACTAGTTATAAACATCATGCCTGTTATACCTAACTAGTTATGAACATCATGCCTGTTATACCTAACTAGTTATAAACATCCTGCCTGTCATACCTAACTAGTTATGAACATCCTGCCTGTTATACATAGCTAGTTATATACATCATGCCTGTTATACCTAACTAGTTATGAACAGCATGCCTGTTATACATAGCTAGTTATAAACATCATGCCTGTTATACATAGCTAGTTATATACATCATGCCTGTTATACATAGCTAGTTATAAACATCATGCCTGTTATACATAGCTAGTTATATACATCCTGCCTGTTATACATAGCTAGTTATATACATCATGCCTGTTATACCTAACTAGTTATGAACAGCATGCCTGTTATACATAGCTAGTTATATACATCATGCCTGTTATACCTAACTAGTTATGAACAGCATGCCTGTTATACATAGCTAGTTATAAACATCCTGCCTGTCATACCTAACTAGTTATGAACATCCTGCCTGTTATACATAGCTAGTTATATACATCATGCCTGTTATACCTAACTAGTTATGAACAGCATGCCTGTTATACATAGCTAGTTATATACATCATGCCTGTTATACATAGCTAGTTATAAACATCATGCCTGTTATACATAGCTAGTTATATACATCATGCCTGTTATTCCTAGCTAGTTATACACATCCTGCCTGTTAGTTATAACATCCTGCCTGTTATACCTAACTAGTTATAAACATCATCCTGTTATACCCTAGTTATGTGCCTGTTATACCTAACTAGTTATGAACATCATGCCTTTTATACCTAACTAGTTATAAACATCATGCCTGTTATACATAGCTAGTTATAAACATCATGCCTGTTATACCTAACTAGTTATGAACATCATGCCTGTTATACCTAACTAGTTATAAACATCATGCCTGTTATACCTAACTAGTTATAAACATCATGCCTGTTATACCTAACTAGTTATGAACATCACGCCTGTTATACCTAACTAGTTATAAACATCCGGCCTGTTATACCTAACTAGTTATATACATCATGCCTGTTATACCTAACTAGTTATAAACATCACGCCTGTTATACCTAACTAATTATAAACATCACACTTGTTATACCTAACTAGTTATAAACATCCTGTCTGTTATACCTAACTAGTTATGAACAGCACGCCTGTTATACCTAACTAGTTATAAACATCCTGCCTGTTATACCTAACTAATTATAAACATCATGCCTGTTATACCTAACTAGTTATAAACATCATGCCTGTTATACCTAACTAGTTATATACATCATGCCTGTTATACCTAACTAGTTATAAACATCATGCCTGTTATACATAGCTAGTTATAAACATCATGCCTGTTATACCTAACTAGTTATAAACATCCTGCCTGTTATACCTAACTAGTTATAAACATCCTGCCTGTCATACCTAACTAGTTATGAACATCCTGCCTGTTATACATAGCTAGTTATAAACATCATGCCTGTTATACCTAACTAGTTATAAACATCATGCCTGTTATACATAGCTAGTTATAAACATCATGCCTGTTATACCTAACTAGTTATGAACATCATGCCTGTTATACCTAACTAGTTATAAACATCATGCCTGTTATACCTAACTAGTTATGAACATCATGCCTGTTATACCTAACTAGTTATAAACATCCTGCCTGTCATACCTAACTAGTTATGAACATCCTGCCTGTTATACATAGCTAGTTATATACATCATGCCTGTTATACCTAACTAGTTATGAACAGCATGCCTGTTATACATAGCTAGTTATATACATCATGCCTGTTATACCTAACTAGTTATGAACATCATGCCTGTTATACATAGCTAGTTATAAACATCATGCCTGTTATACATAGCTAGTTATATACATCATGCCTGTTATACATAGCTAGTTATAAACATCATGCCTGTTATACATAGCTAGTTATATACATCCTGCCTGTTATACATAGCTAGTTATATACATCATGCCTGTTATACCTAACTAGTTATGAACAGCATGCCTGTTATACATAGCTAGTTATATACATCATGCCTGTTATACCTAACTAGTTATGAACAGCATGCCTGTTATACATAGCTAGTTATAAACATCCTGCCTGTCATACCTAACTAGTTATGAACATCCTGCCTGTTATACATAGCTAGTTATATACATCATGCCTGTTATACCTAACTAGTTATGAACAGCATGCCTGTTATACATAGCTAGTTATATACATCATGCCTGTTATACATAGCTAGTTATAAACATCATGCCTGTTATACATAGCTAGTTATATACATCATGCCTGTTATTCCTAGCTAGTTATAAACATCCTGCCTGTTATACCTAGCTAGTTATATACATCCTGCCTGTTATACCTAACTAGTTATAAACATCATGCCTGTTATACCTAGCTAGTTATAAACACGATGCCTGTTATACCTAACTAGTTATGAACATCATGCCTTTTATACCTAACTAGTTATAAACATCATGCCTGTTATACATAGCTAGTTATAAACATCATGCCTGTTATACCTAACTAGTTATGAACATCATGCCTGTTATACCTAACTAGTTATAAACATCATGCCTGTTATACCTAACTAGTTATAAACATCATGCCTGTTATACCTAACTAGTTATGAACATCACGCCTGTTATACCTAACTAGTTATAAACATCCGGCCTGTTATACCTAACTAGTTATATACATCATGCCTGTTATACCTAACTAGTTATAAACATCACGCCTGTTATACCTAACTAATTATAAACATCACACTTGTTATACCTAACTAGTTATAAACATCCTGTCTGTTATACCTAACTAGTTATGAACAGCACGCCTGTTATACCTAACTAGTTATAAACATCCTGCCTGTTATACCTAACTAATTATAAACATCATGCCTGTTATACCTAACTAGTTATAAACATCATGCCTGTTATACCTAACTAGTTATAAACATCACACCTGTTATACCTAACTAGTTATATACATCATGCCTGTTATACCTAACTAGTTATAAACATCACGCCTGTTATACCTAACTAGTTATAAACATCCTGCCTGTTATACCTAACTAGTTATAAACATCCTGCCTGTTATACCTAACTAGTTATAAACATCCTGCCTGTTATACCTAACTAGTTATAAACATCATGCCTGTTATACCTAACTAGTTATAAACATCATGCCTGTTATACCTAACTAGTTATAAACATCACACCTGTTATACCTAACTAGTTATATACATCATGCCTGTTATACCTAACTAGTTATGAACATCATGCCTGTTATACCTAACTAGTTATATACATCATGCTGTTATACCTAACTAGTTATTACATATGCCTGTTATACCTAACTAGTTATAAACATCATGCCTGTTATACCTAACTAGTTATAAACATCACACCTGTTATACCTAACTAGTTATAAACAACCTGACTGTTATACCTAACTAGTTATGAACATCATGCCTGTTATACCTAACTAGTTTTGAACATCCTGCCTGTTATACCTAACTAGTTATAAACATCATGCCTGTTATACCTAACTAGTTATAAACATCATGCCTGTTATACTTAACTAGTTATAAACATCATCCCTGTTATACCTAACTAGTTATAACATCATGCCTGTTATACCTAACTAGTTATAAACATCATGCCTGTTATACCTAACTAGTTATAAACATCCTGCCTGTTATACCTAACTAGTTATAAACATCCTGCCTGTTATACATAACTAGTTATAAACATCCTGCCTGTTATACCTAACTAGTTATAAACATCATGCCTGTTATACCTAACTAGTTATAAACATCATGCCTGTTATACCTAACTAGTTATAAACATCACACCTGTTATACCTAACTAGTTATATACATCATGCCTGTTATACCTAACTAGTTATAAACATCACGCCTGTTATACCTAACTAGTTATAAACATCCTGCCTGTTATACCTAACTAGTTATATACATCATGCCTGTTATACCTAACTAGTTATATACATCATGCCTGTTATACCTAACTAGTTATAAACATCATGCCTGTTATACCTAACTAGTTATAAACATCCTGCCTGTTATACCTAACTAGTTATAAACATCCTGCCTGTCATACATAACTAGTTATAAACATCCTGCCTGTTATACCTAACTAGTTATATACATCATGCCTGTTATACCTAACTAGTTATAAACATCATGCCTGTTATACATAGCTAGTTATAAACATCATGCCTGTTATACCTAACTAGTTATGAACATCATGCCTGTTATACCTAACTAGTTATAAACATCATGCCTGTTATACCTAACTAGTTATGAACATCATGCCTGTTATACCTAACTAGTTATAAACATCATGCCTGTTATACCTAAACTAGTTATATACATCATGCCTGTTATACATAGCTAGTTATAAACATCCTGCCTGTCATACATAACTAGTTATAAACATCCTGCCTGTTATACCTAACTAGTTATATACATCATGCCTGTTATACCTAACTAGTTATAAACATCATGCCTGTTATACATAGCTAGTTATAAACATCATGCCTGTTATACCTAACTAGTTATGAACATCATGCCTGTTATACCTAACTAGTTATAAACATCATGCCTGTTATACCTAACTAGTTATGAACATCATGCCTGTTATACCTAACTAGTTATAAACATCATGCCTGTTATACCTAAACTAGTTATATACATCATGCCTGTTATACATAGCTAGTTATAAACATCATGCCTGTTATACCTAACTAGTTATGAACATCATGCCTTTTATACCTAACTAGTTATAAACATCATGCCTGTTATACCTAGCTAGTTATATACATCATGCCTGTTATACCTAACTAGTTATAAACATCCTGCCTGTTATACCTAACTAGTTATAAACATCATGCCTATTATACCTAACTAGTTATAAACATCATGCCTGTTATACCTAACTAGTTATGAACATCATGCCTTTTATACCAAACTAGTTATAAACATCATGCCTGTTATACCTAACTAGTTATAAACATCATGCCTGTTATACCTAACTAGTTATGAACATCACGCCTGTTATACCTAACTAGTTATAAACATCCTGCCTGTTATACCTAACTAGTTATAAACATCCTGCCTGTTATACCTAACTAGTTATAAACATCCTGCCTGTCATACCTAACTAGTTATAAACATCCTGCCTGTTATACCTAACTAGTTATATACATCATGCCTGTTATACCTAACTAGTTATAAACATCATGCCTGTTATACCTAACTAGTTATACACATCCTGCCTGTTATACCTACCTAGTTATAAACATCCTGCCTGTCATAACTAACTAGTTATGAACATCCTGCATGTTATACAAAGCCAGTTATAAACATCATGCTTGTTATACCTAACTAGTTATAAACATCATGCCTGTTATACATAGCTAGTTATAAACATCATGCCTGTAATACCTAACTAGTTATGAACATCATGCCTGTTATACCTAACTAGTTATGAACATCATGCCTGTTATACCTAACTAGTTATAAACATCATGCCTGTTATACCGAACTAGTTATATACATCATGCCTGTTATACCTAACTAGTTATAAACATCACACTTGTTATACCTAACTAGTTATAAACATCCTGTCTGTTATACCTAACTAGTTATGAACATCACGCCTGTTATACCTAACTAGTTATAAACATCATGCCTGTTATACCGAACTAGTTATATACATCATGCCTGTTATACATAGCTAGTTATATACATCATGCCTGTTATACCTAACTAGTTATGAACATCATGCCTGTTATACATAGCTAGTTATAAACATCATGCCTGTTATACATAGCTAGTTATATACATCATGCCTGTTATACCTAGCTAGTTATAAACATCCTGCCTGTTATACCTAGCTAGTTATATACATCCTGCCTGTTATACCTAACTAGTTATAAACATCATGCCTGTTATACCTAGCTAGTTATAAACATCATGCCTGTTATACCTAACTAGTTATGAACATCATGCCTTTTATACCTAACTAGTTATAAACATCATGCCTGTTATACATAGCTAGTTATAAACATCATGCCTGTTATACCTAACTAGTTATGAACATCATGCCTGTTATACCTAACTAGTTATAAACATCATGCCTGTTATACCTAACTAGTTATAAACATCATGCCTGTTATACCTAACTAGTTATAAACATCCTGCCTGTTATAAAGTTATGAACATCCTGCCTGTTATACCTAACTAGTTATAAACATCATGCCTGTTATACCTAACTAGTTATGAACATCATGCCTTTATACCAAACTAGTTATAAACATCATGCCTGTTATACCTAACTAGTTATAAAACATCCTGTTATACCCTGTTATGAACATCACACCTGTTATACCTAACTAGTTATAAACATCCTGCCTGTTATACCTAACTAGTTATAAACATCCTGCCTGTCATACCTAACTAGTTATAAACATCCTGCCTGTTATACCTAACTAGTTATATACATCAGTTATACCTAACTAGTTATACACATGTTATACCTAACTAGTTATGAACATCACGCCTGTTATACCTAACTAGTTATAAACATCCTGCCTGTTATACCTAACTAGTTATAAACATCCTGCCTGTCACACCTAACTAGTTATAAACATCCTGCCTGTTATACCTAACTAGTTATAAACATCATGCCTGTTATACATAGCTAGTTATAAACATCATGCCTGTTATACCTAACTAGTTATGAACATCATGCCTGTTATACCTAACTAGTTATAAACATCCTGCCTGTTATACCTAACTAGTTATAAACATCCTGCCTGTTATACCTAACTAGTTATATACATCATGCCTGTTATACCTAACTAGTTATAAACATCATGCCTGTTATACCTAACTAGTTATAAACATCATGCCTGTTATACCTAACTAGTTATGAACATCATGCCTGTTATACCTAACTAGTTATAAACATCATGCCTGTTATACCTAACTAGTTATGAACATCATGCCTGTTATACCTAACTAGTTATAAACATCCTGCCTGTATACCTAACTAGTTATAAACATGCCTGTTATACCTGTTATATACATCATGCCCTAACTAGTTATGAACAGCATGCCTGTTATACATAGCTAGTTATAAACATCATGCCTGTTATACATAGCTAGTTATAACATCATGCCTGCCATAGCTAGTTATAAACATCATGCCTGTTATACCTAGCTAGTTATAAACATCATGCCTGTTATACCTAACTAGTTATAAACATCCTGCCTGTTATACCTACTAGTTATAAACATCCTGCCTGTTATACCTAACTAGTTATAAACATCATGCCTGTTATACCTAGCTAGTTATAAACATCATGCCTGTTATACCTAACTAGTTATGAACATCATGCCTTTATACCTAACTAGTTATAAACATCATGCCTGTTATACTAGCTAGTTATAAACATCATGCCTGTTATACCTAACTAGTTATGAACATCATGCCTGTTATACCTAACTAGTTATAAACATCATGCCTGTTATACCTAACTAGTTATAAACATCATGCCTGTTATACCTAACTAGTTATAACATCATGCCTGTTATACCTAACTAGTTATAAACATGCCTGTTATACCTAACTAGTTATAACATCATGCCTGTTATACCTAACTAGTTATAAACATCATGCCTGTTATACCTAACTAGTTATAAACATCCTGCCTGTTATACCTAACTAGTTATAAACATCCTGCCTGTTATACCTAACTAGTTATAAACATCCTGCCTGTTATACCTAACTAGTTATAAACATCATGCCTGTTATACCTAACTAGTTATAAACATCATGCCTGTTATACCTAACTAGTTATAACATCATGCCTGTTATACCTAACTAGTTATAAACATCATGCCTGTTATACCTAACTAGTTATGAACATCACGCCTGTTATACCTAACTGTTATAAACATCCTGCCTGTTATACCTAACTAGTTATAAACATCCTGCCTGTTATACCTAACTAGTTATAAACATGCCTGTTATACCTTATATACATCATGCCTGTTATACCTAACTAGTTATAAACATCATGCCTGTTATACATAACTAGTTATAAACATCATGCCTGTTATACCTAACTAGTTATAACATCATGCCTGTTATACCTAACTAGTTATAAACATCATGCCTGTTATACATAGCTAGTTATAAACATCATGCCTGTTATACCTAACTAGTTATAAACATCCTGCCTGTTATACCTAACTAGTTATAAACATCCTGCCTGTCATACCTAACTAGTTATGAACATCCTGCCTGTTATACATAGCTAGTTATAAACATCATGCCTGTTATACCTAACTAGTTATAAACATCATGCCTGTTATACATAGCTAGTTATAAACATCATGCCTGTTATACCTAACTAGTTATGAACATCATGCCTGTTATACCTAACTAGTTATAAACATCATGCCTGTTATACCTAACTAGTTATGAACATCATGCCTGTTATACCTAACTAGTTATAAACATCCTGCCTGTATACCTAACTAGTTATAAACATCCTGCCTGTTATACCTAGCTAGTTATAAACATCATGCCTGTTATACCTAACTAGTTATGAACACATGCCTGCCTGTTATTATGCCTGTTATACATAGCTAGTTATAAACATCATGCCTGTTATACATAGCTAGTTATAAACATCATGCCTGTTATACATAGCTAGTTATATACATCCTGCCTGTTATACATAGCTAGTTATATACATCATGCCTGCCTGTTATACCATAACTAGTTATATATACATCATGCCTGTTATACCTAACTAGTTATGAACACATGCCTGTTATACATAGCTAGTTATAAACATCCTGCCTGTTATACCTAACTAGTTATAAACATCATGCCTGTTATACATAGCTAGTTATAAACATCATGCCTGTTATACCTAACTAGTTATGAACATCATGCCTGTTATACATAGCTAGTTATATACATCATGCCTGTTATACATAGCTAGTTATAAACATCATGCCTGTTATACATAGCTAGTTATATACATCATGCCTGTTATACCTAGCTAGTTATAAACATCCTGCCTGTTATACCTAGCTAGTTATATACATCCTGCCTGTTATACCTAACTAGTTATAAACATCATGCCTGTTATACCTAGCTAGTTATAAACATCATGCCTGTTATACCTAACTAGTTATGAACATCATGCCTTTTATACCTAACTAGTTATAAACATCATGCCTGTTATACATAGCTAGTTATAAACATCATGTTATACCCTAGTTATGAACATCATGCCTGTTATACCTAACTAGTTATAAACATCATGCCTGTTATACCTAACTAGTTATAAACATCATGCCTGTTATACCTAACTAGTTATGAACATCATGCCTGTTATACCTAACTAGTTATAAACATCATGCCTGTTATACCTAACTAGTTATATACATCATGCCTGTTATACCTAACTAGTTATAAACATCATGCCTGTTATACCTAACTAGTTATGTTATACCTAACTAGTTATAAACATCCTGTCTGTTATACCTAACTAGTTATGAACATCATGCCTGTTATACCTAACTAGTTTTAAACATCCTGCCTGTTATACCTAACTAGTTATATACATCATGCCTGTTATACCTAACTAGTTATAAACATCATGCCTGTTATACATAACTAGTTATATAACATCATGCCTGTTATACCTAACTAGTTATAAACATCAGTTATAAACATCATGCCTGTTATACCTAACTAGTTATAAACATCATGCCTGTTATACCTAACTAGTTATAAACATCCTGCCTGTTATACCTAACTAGTTATGAACATCCTGCCTGTTATACAAGCTAGTTATAAACATCATGCCTGTTATACCTAACTAGTTATAAACATCATGCCTGTTATACATAGCTAGTTATAAACATCATGCCTGTTATACCTAACTAGTTATAAACATCATGCCTGTTATACCTAACTAGTTATAAACATCATGCCTGTTATACCTAACTAGTTATGAACATCAACATAAACATCCTGCCTGTCATACCTAACTAGTTATGAACATCCATGCCTGTTATACCTAGCTAGTTATATACATCATGCCTGTTATACCTAACTAGTTATGAACATCATGCCTGTTATATAGCTAGTTATAACATCATGCCTGTTATACCTAACTAGTTATCATGCCTGTTATACCTAGCTAGTTATAAATCATCATGCCTGTTATTACATATGCCTGTTATACATAACTAGTTATAAACATCATGCCTGTTATACATAGCTAGTTATATACATCCTGCCTGTTATACATAGCTAGTTATAAACATCATGCCTGTTATACCTAACTAGTTATAAACATCATGCCTGTTATACCTAACTAGTTATAAACATCATGCCTGTTATACCTTATGCCTGTTATACATAGCTAGTTATAAACATCCTGCCTGTCATACCTAACTAGTTATGAACATCATGCCTGTTATACCTAACTAGTTATGAACATCATGCCTGTTATACCTAGCTAGTTATATACATCATGCCTGTTATACATAGCTAGTTATAAACATCATGCCTGTTATACATAGCTAGTTATATACATCATGCCTGTTATACCTAGCTAGTTATAAACATCCTGCCTGTTATACCTAGCTAGTTATATACATCCTGCCTGTTATACCTAACTAGTTATAAACATCATGCCTGTTATAAGCTAGTTATA
Organism: Oncorhynchus nerka; assembly: GCF_034236695.1. Lineage (NCBI taxonomy): Eukaryota > Metazoa > Chordata > Actinopteri > Salmoniformes > Salmonidae > Oncorhynchus > Oncorhynchus nerka. Next base: position 64,661,566 of record NC_088400.1, on the reverse strand, counting down.
AACATCATGCCTGTTATACCTAACTAGTTATGAACATCATGCCTTTTATACCTAACTAGTTATAAACATCATGCCTGTTATACATAGCTAGTTATAAACATCATGCCTGTTATACCTAACTAGTTATGAACATCATGCCTGTTATACCTAACTAGTTATAAACATCATGCCTGTTATACCTAACTAGTTATAAACATCATGCCTGTTATATAACTAGTTATGAACTAGTTATAAACATCATGCCTGTTATACCTAACTAGTTATATACATCATGCCTGTTATACCTAACTAGTTATAAACATCACGCCTGTTATACCTAACTAATTATAAACATCACACTTGTTATACCTAACTAGTTATAAACATCCTGCCTGTTATACCTAACTAGTTATAAACATCATGCCTGTTATACCTAACTAGTTATAAACATCATGCCTGTTATACCTAACTAGTTATAAACATCATGCCTGTTATACCTAACTAGTTATAAACATCATGCCTGTTATACCTAACTAGTTATAAACATCAACATACCTAACTAGTTATATACATCATGCCTGTTATACCTAACTAGTTATAAACATCATGCCTGTTATACCTAACTAGTTATAAACAACATCCTGCCTGTTATACCTAACTAGTTATAAACATCCTGCCTGTTATACCTAACTAGTTATGAGCATCATGCCTGTTATACCTAACTAGTTATAAACATCATGCCTGTTATACCTAACTAGTTATAAACATCACACCTGTTATACCTAACTAGTTATATACATCATGCCTGATATACCTAACTAGTTATGAACATCATGCCTGTTATACCTAACTAGTTATATACATCACACCTGTTATACCTAACTAGTTATAAACATCATGCCTGTTATACCTAACTAGTTATAAACATCATGCCTGTTATACCTAACTAGTTATAAACATCATGCCTGTTATACCTAACTAGTTATAAACATCCTGCCTGTTATACCTAACTAGTTATAAACATCATGCCTGTTATACCTAACTAGTTATAAACATCCTGCCTGTTATACCTAACTAGTTATAAACATCATGCCTGTTATACCTAACTAGTTATAAACATCATGCCTGTTATACCTAACTAGTTATAAACATTACTAGTTAACATCATGCCTGTTATACCTAACTAGTTATAAACATCATGCCTGTTATACCTAACTAGTTATAAACATCCTGCCTGTTATACCTAACTAGTTATAAACATCATGCCTGTTATACATAACTAGTTATAAAACCTGCCTGTTATACCCTAGTTATAAACATCATGCCTGTTATACCTAACTAGTTATAAACATCATGCCTGTTATACCTAACTAGTTATAAACATCATGCCTGTTATACCTAACTAGTTATAAACATCATGCCTGTTATACCTAACTAGTTATAAACATCATGCCTGTTATACCTAACTAGTTATAAACATGCCTGTTATACCTAACTAGTTATAACATCATGCCTGTTATACCTAACTAGTTATAAACATCATGCCTGTTATACCTAACTAGTTATAAACATCATGCCTGTTATACCTAACTAGTTATAAACATCCTGCCTGTTATACCTAACTAGTTATAAATAAACATCATGCCTAGTTATAAACACCTGTTAACTAGTTATAAACATCATGCCTGTTATACCTAACTAGTTATAAACATCATGCCTGTTATACATAGCTAGTTATAAACATCATGCCTGTTATACCTAACTAGTTATGAACATCATGCCTGTTATACCTAACTAGTTATAAACATCATGCCTGTTATACCTAACTAGTTATAAACATCATGCCTGTTATACCTAACTAGTTATAAACATCATGCCTGTTATACCTAAACTAGTTATAACATCATGCCTGTTATACATAGCTAGTTATAAACATCCTGCCTGTCATACATAACTAGTTATAAACATCCTGCCTGTTATACCTAACTAGTTATAAACATCATGCCTGTTATACCTAACTAGTTATAAACATCATGCCTGTTATACATAGCTAGTTATAAACATCATGCCTGTTATACCTAACTAGTTATGAACATCATGCCTGTTATACCTAACTAGTTATAAACATCATGCCTGTTATACCTAACTAGTTATGAACATCATCCTGTTATACCTAACTAGTTATAAACATCATGCCTAGTTATATAAACTAGTTATATACATCATGCCTGTTATACATAGCTAGTTATAAACATCATGCCTGTTATACCTAACTAGTTATGAACATCATGCCTTTTATACCTAACTAGTTATAAACATCATGCCTGTTATACATAGCTAGTTATAAACATCATGCCTGTTATACCTAACTAGTTATAAACATCCTGCCTGTTATACCTAACTAGTTATAAACATCATGCCTGTTATACCTAACTAGTTATAAACATCATGCCTGTTATACCTAACTAGTTATGAACATCATGCCTTTTATACCAAACTAGTTATAAACATCATGCCTGTTATACCTAACTAGTTATAAACATCATGCCTGTTATACCTAACTAGTTATGAACATCATGCCTGTTATACCTAACTAGTTATAAACATCCTGCCTGTTATACCTAACTAGTTATAAACATCCTGCCTGTTATACCTAACTAGTTATAAACATCCTGCCTGTCATACCTAACTAGTTATAAACATCCTGCCTGTTATACCTAACTAGTTATATACATCATGCCTGTTATACCTAACTAGTTATAAACATCATGCCTGTTATACCTAACTAGTTATAAACATCCTGCCTGTTATACCTAACTAGTTATAAACATCATGCCTGTTATACCTAACTAGTTATAAACATCCTGCCTGTTATACCTAACAGTTATAGTTATAAACATCATCATGCCTGTTATACATAACTAGTTATAAACATCATGCCATGAACATCATGCCTGTTATACCTAACTAGTTATGAACATCATGCCTGTTATACCTACCTAGTTATAAACATCCTGCCTGTCATAACTAACTAGTTATGAACATCCTGCATGTTATACAAAGCCAGTTATAAACATCATGCTTGTTATACCTAACTAGTTATAAACATCACGCCTGTTATACCTAACTAATTATAAACATCACACTTGTTATACCTAACTAGTTATAAACATCCTGTCTGTTATACCTAACTAGTTATGAACATCATGCCTGTTATACCTAACTAGTTATAAACATCATGCCTGTTATACCGAACTAGTTATATACATCATGCCTGTTATACATAGCTAGTTATATACATCATGCCTGTTATACCTAACTAGTTATGAACATCATGCCTGTTATTATAGTTATAAACATCATAACTAGCTAGTTATAAACATCATGCCTGTTATACCTAGCTAGTTATAAACATCCTGCCTGTTATACCTAGCTAGTTATATACATCCTGCCTGTTATACCTAACTAGTTATAAACATCATGCCTGTTATACCTAGCTAGTTATAAACATCATGCCTGTTATACCTAACTAGTTATGAACATCATGCCTTTTATACCTAACTAGTTATAAACATCATGCCTGTTATACATAGCTAGTTATAAACATCATGCCTGTTATACCTAACTAGTTATGAACATCATGCCTGTTATACCTAACTAGTTATAAACATCATGCCTGTTATACCTAACTAGTTATAAACATCATGCCTGTTATACCTAACTAGTTATAAACATCCTGCCTGTCATACCTAACTAGTTATGAACATCCTGCCTGTTATACCTAACTAGTTATATACATCATGCCTGTTATACCTAACTAGTTATGAACATCATGCCTTTTATACCAAACTAGTTATAAACATCATGCCTGTTATACCTAACTAGTTATAAACATCATGCCTGTTATACCTAACTAGTTATGAACATCACACCTGTTATACCTAACTAGTTATAAACATCCTGCCTGTTATACCTAACTAGTTATAAACATCCTGCCTGTCATACCTAACTAGTTATAAACATCCTGCCTGTTATACCTAACTAGTTATATACATCATGCCTGTTATACCTAACTAGTTATAAACATCACGCCTGTTATACCTAACTAGTTATGAACATCACGCCTGTTATACCTAACTAGTTATAAACATCCTGCCTGTTATACCTAACTAGTTATAAACATCCTGCCTGTCACACCTAACTAGTTATAAACATCCTGCCTGTTATACCTAACTAGTTATAAACATCATGCCTGTTATACCTAGCTAGTTATAAACATCATGCCTGTTATACCTAACTAGTTATGAACATCAGTTATACCTAACTAGTTATAAACATCCTGCCTGTTATACCTAACTAGTTATAAACATCCTGCCTGTTATACCTAACTAGTTATATACATCATGCCTGTTATACCTAACTAGTTATAAACATCATGCCTGTTATACATATCTAGTTATAAACATCATGCCTGTTATACCTAACTAGTTATGAACATCATGCCTGTTATACCTAACTAGTTATAAACATCATGCCTGTTATACCTAACTAGTTATGAACATCATGCCTGTTATACCTAACTAGTTATAAACATCCTGCCTGTTATACCTAACTAGTTATAAACATCATGCCTGTTATACCTAGCTAGTTATAAACATCATGCCTGTTATACCTAACTAGTTATGAACAGCATGCCATAGTTATATACATCATGCCTGTTATACATAGCTAGTTATATACATCATGCCTGTTATACCTAACTAGTTATGAACATCATGCCTGTTATACCTAGCTAGTTATAAACATCCTGCCTGTTATACCTAGCTAGTTATATACATCCTGCCTGTTATACCTAACTAGTTATAAACATCATGCCTGTTATACCTAGCTAGTTATAAACATCATGCCTGTTATACCTAACTAGTTATGAACATCATGCCTTTTATACCTAACTAGTTATAAACATCATGCCTGTTATACATAGCTAGTTATAAACATCATGCCTGTTATACCTAACTAGTTATAAACATCATGCCTGTTATACCTAACTAGTTATAAACATCATGCCTGTTATACCTAACTAGTTATAAACATCATGCCTGTTATACCTAACTAGTTATGAACATCATGCCTGTTATACCTAACTAGTTATAAACATCATGCCTGTTATACCTAACTAGTTATATACATCATGCCTGTTATACCTAACTAGTTATAAACATCATGCCTGTTATACCTAACTAGTTATAAACATCATGCCTGTTATACCTAACTAGTTATAAACATCTGCCTGTTATACCTAACTAGTTATGAACATCATGCCTGTTATACCTAACTAGTTATAAACATCATGCCTGTTATACCTAACTAGTTATAAACATCATGTTATACCTAACTAGTTATAAACATCATGCCTGTTATACCTAACTAGTTATAAACATCATGCCTGTTATACCTAACTAGTTATGAACATCATGCCTGTTATATAACTAGTTATGAACATCATGCCTGTTATACCTAACTAGTTATATACATCACACCTGTTATACCTAACTAGTTATAAACATCATGCCTGTTATACCTAACTAGTTATAAACATCACACCTGTTATACCTAACTAGTTATAAACAACCTGACTGTTATACCTAACTAGTTATGAACATCATGCCTGTTATACCTAACTAGTTATAAACATCCTGCCTGTTATACCTAACTAGTTATAAACATCATGCCTGTTATACCTAACTAGTTATAAACATCATGCCTGTTATACCTAACTAGTTATAAACATCACACCTGTTATACCTAACTAGTTATATACATCACGCCTGTTATACCTAACTAGTTATAAACATCACGCCTGTTATACCTAACTAGTTATAAAGTTATACCTAACTAGTTATAAACATCCTGCCTGTTATACCTAACTAGTTATAAACATCCTGCCTGTTATACCTAACTAGTTATAAACATCATGCCTGTTATACCTAACTAGTTATAAACATCATGCCTGTTATACCTAACTAGTTATAAACATCAACCTGTTATATAACTAGTTATATACATGCCTGTTATACCTAACTAGTTATAAACATCACGCCTGTTATACCTAACTAGTTATAAACATCCTGCCTGTTATACCTAACTAGTTATAAACATCCTGCCTGTTATACCTAACTAGTTATAAACATCCTGCCTGTTATACCTAACTAGTTATAAACATCCTGCCTGTCATACCTAACTAGTTATAAACATCCTGCCTGTTATACCTAACTAGTTATATACATCATGCCTGTTATACCTAACTAGTTATATACATCATGCCTGTTATACCTAACTAGTTATAAACATCATGCCTGTTATACCTAACTAGTTATGAACATCACGCCTGTTATACCTAACTAGTTATAAACATCCTGCCTGTTATACCTAACTAGTTATAAACATCCTGCCTGTCATACATAACTAGTTATAAACATCCTGCCTGTTATACCTAACTAGTTATATACATCATGCCTGTTATACCTAACTAGTTATAAACATCATGCCTGTTATACATAGCTAGTTATAAACATCATGCCTGTTATACCTAACTAGTTATGAACATCATGCCTGTTATACCTAACTAGTTATAAACATCATGCCTGTTATACCTAACTAGTTATGAACATCATGCCTGTTATACCTAACTAGTTATAAACATCATGCCTGTTATACCTAAACTAGTTATATACATCATGCCTGTTATACATAGCTAGTTATAAACATCCTGCCTGTCATACATAACTAGTTATAAACATCCTGCCTGTTATACCTAACTAGTTATATACATCATGCCTGTTATACCTAACTAGTTATAAACATCATGCCTGTTATACATAGCTAGTTATAAACATCATGCCTGTTATACCTAACTAGTTATGAACATCATGCCTGTTATACCTAACTAGTTATAAACATCATGCCTGTTATACCTAACTAGTTATGAACATCATGCCTGTTATACCTAACTAGTTATAAACATCATGCCTGTTATACCTAAACTAGTTATATACATCATGCCTGTTATACATAGCTAGTTATAAACATCATGCCTGTTATACCTAACTAGTTATGAACATCATGCCTGTTATACCTAACTAGTTATAAACATCATGCCTGTTATACCTAACTAGTTATGAACATCATGCCTGTTATACCTAACTAGTTATAAACATCATGCCTGTTATACCTAAACTAGTTATATACATCATGCCTGTTATACATAGCTAGTTATAAACATCATGCCTGTTATACCTAACTAGTTATGAACATCATGCCTTTTATACCTAACTAGTTATAAACATCATGCCTGTTATACCTAGCTAGTTATATACATCATGCCTGTTATACCTAACTAGTTATAAACATCCTGCCTGTTATACCTAACTAGTTATAAACATCATGCCTATTATACCTAACTAGTTATAAACATCCTGCCTGTTATACCTAACTAGTTATAAACATCATGCCTATTATACCTAACTAGTTATAAACATATACCTAACTAGTTATGAACATCATGCCTTTTATACCAAACTAGTTATAAACATCATGCCTGTTACACCTAACTAGTTATAAACATCCTGCCTGTTATACCTAACTAGTTATAAACATCATGCCTGTTATACCTAACTAGTTATAAACATCCTGCCTGTTATACCTAACTAGTTATAAACATCCTGCCTGTTATACCTAACTAGTTATAAACATCCTGCCTGTCATACCTAACTAGTTATAAACATCCTGCCTGTTATACCTAACTAGTTATAAACATCATGCCTGTTATACCTAACTAGTTATAAACATCCTGCCTGTTATACCTAACTAGTTATACATCATGCCTGTTATACCTAACTAGTTATAAACATCATGCCTGTTATACCTAACTAGTTATAAACATCCTGCCTGTTATACCTACCTAGTTATAAACATCCTGCCTGCTAACTAGTTATGAACATCCCATGTTATACAAAGCCAGTTATAAACATCATGCTTGTTATACCTAACTAGTTATAAACATCATGCCTGTTATACATAAGCTAGTTATAAACATCATGCCTGTAATACCTAACTAGTTATGAACATCATGCCTGTTATACCTAACTAGTTATGAACATCATGTCTGTTATACCTAACTAGTTATAAACATCATGCCTGTTATACCGAACTAGTTATATACATCATGCCTGTTATACCTAACTAGTTATGAACATCATGCCTGTTATACATAGCTAGTTATAAACATCATGCCTGTTATACCTAACTAGTTATGAACATCATGCCTGTTATACATCAGTTATACCTAACTAGTTATAAACATCATGCCTGTTATACCTAGCTAGTTATAAACATCCTGCCTGTTATACCTAACTAGTTATAAACATCCTGCCTGTTATACCCTAGTTTATACATCCTGCCTGTTATACCTAACTAGTTATAAACATCATGCCTGTTATACCTAGCTAGTTATAAACATCATGCCTGTTATACCTAACTAGTTATGAACATCATGCCTTTTATACCTAACTAGTTATAAACATCATGCCTGTTATACCTAGCTAGTTATATACATCATGCCTGTTATACCTAACTAGTTATAAACATCATGCCTGTTATACCTAACTAGTTATAAACATCATGCCTGTTATACCTAACTAGTTATAAACATCATGCCTGTTATACCTAACTAGTTATAAACATCATGCCTGTTATACCTAACTAGTTATGAACATCATGCCTGTTATACCTAACTAGTTATAAACATCATGCCTGTTATACCTAACTAGTTATATACATCATGCCTGTTATACATAGCTAGTTATAAACACATACATAACTAGTTATAAACATCATGCCTGTTATACCTAACTAGTTATATACATCATGCCTGTTATACCTAACTAGTTATAAACATCATGCCTGTTATACATAGCTAGTTATAAACATCATGCCTGTTATACCTAACTAGTTATGAACATCATGCCTGTTATACCTAACTAGTTATAAACATCATGCCTGTTATACCTAACTAGTTATGAACATCATGCCTGTTATACCTAACTAGTTATAAACATCCTGTTATGCCTGTTATGCCTGTTATACATAGCTAGTTATAAACATCATGCCTGTTATACCTAACTAGTTATAAACATCATGCCTGTTATACCTAACTAGTTATAAACATCATGCCTGTTATACCTAACTAGTTATAAACATCATGCCTGTTATACCTAACTAGTTATAAACATCATGCCTGTTATACCTAACTAGTTATAAACATCATGCCTGTTATACCTAGTTATAAACATCATGCCTGTTATACCTAACTAGTTATGAACATCATGCCTGTTATACCTAACTAGTTATAAACATCATGCCTGTTATACCTAGCTAGTTATAAACATCATGCCTGTTATACCTAACTAGTTATAAACATCCTGCCTGTTATACCTAACTAGTTATAAACATCATGCCTATTATACCTAACTAGTTATAAACATCCTGCCTGTTATACCTAACTAGTTATAAACATCATGCCTGTTATACCTAACTAGTTATAAACATCATGCCTGTTATACCTAACTAGTTATAAACATCATGCCTGTTATACCTAACTAGTTATAACATCATCTGTTATACCTAACTAGTTATAAACATCATGCCTGTTATACCTAACTAGTTATAAACATCATGCCTGTTATACCTAACTAGTTATAAACATCCTGCCTGTTATACCTAACTAGTTATAAACATCCTGCCTGTTATACCTAACTAGTTATAAACATCCTGCCTGTTATACCTAACTAGTTATAAACATCCTGCCTGTTATACCTAACTAGTTATAAACATCATGCCTGTTATACCTAACTAGTTATAAACATCATGCCTGTTATACCTAACTAGTTATAAACATCATGCCTGTTATACCTAACTAGTTATAAACATCATGCCTGTTATACCTAACTAGTTATAAACATCCTGCCTGTTATACCTAACTAGTTATAAACATCCTGCCTGTTATACCTAACTAGTTATAAACATCCTGCCTGTTATACCTAACTAGTTATAAACATCATGCCTGTTATACCTAACTAGTTATAAACATCATGCCTGTTATACCTAACTAGTTATAAACATCATGCCTGTTATACCTAACTAGTTATGAACATCATGCCTGTTATACCTAACTAGTTATAAACATCATGCCTGTTATACCTAACTAGTTATAAACATCATGCCTGTTATACCTAACTAGTTATATACATCATGCCTGTTATACCTAACTAGTTATGAACATCATGCCTGTTATACATAGCTAGTTATAAACATCATGCCTGTTATACATAGCTAGTTATATACATCATGCCTGTTATACATAGCTAGTTATAAACATCATGCCTGTTATACCTAACTAGTTATAAACATCATGCCTGTTATACCTAGCTAGTTATATACATCATGCCTGTTATACCTAACTAGTTATAAACATCCTGCCTGTTATACCTAGCTAGTTATATACATCCTGCCTGTTATACCTAACTAGTTATAAACATCATGCCTGTTATACCTAGCTAGTTATAAACATCATGCCTGTTATACCTAACTAGTTATGAACATCATGCCTTTTATACCTAACTAGTTATAAACATCATGCCTGTTATACCTAGCTAGTTATATACATCATGCCTGTTATCATGCCTGTTATACCTAACTAGTTATAAACATCATGCCTGTTATACCTAACTAGTTATAAACATCATGCCTGTTATACCTAACTAGTTATAAACATCATGCCTGTTATACCTAACTAGTTATAAATCATCATACCCTAGTTATAAACATCATGCCTGTTATACCTAACTAGTTATAAACATCATGCCTGTTATACCTAACTAGTTATAAACATCCTGCCTGTCATACCTAACTAGTTATGAACATCCTGCCTGTTATACCTAACTAGTTATATACATCATGCCTGTTATACCTAACTAGTTATGAACATCATGCCTGTTATACCAAACTAGTTATAAACATCATGCCTGTTATACCTAACTAGTTATAAACATCATGCCTGTTATACCTAACTAGTTATGAACATCACACCTGTTATACCTAACTAGTTATAAACATGCCTGTTATACCTAACTAGTTATAAACATCCTGCCTGTCATACCTAACTAGTTATAAACATCATGCCTGTTATTATAGTTATATACATCATGCCTGTTATACCTAACTAGTTATAAACATCATGCCTGTTATACCTAACTAGTTATGAACATCATGCCTGTTATACCTAACTAGTTATAAACATCCTGCCTGTTATACCTAACTAGTTATAAACAGTTATAGTTATAAACATCCTGCCTGTTATACCTAAAGTTATATACATCATGCCTGTTATACCTAACTAGTTATAAACATCATGCCTGTTATACATAGCTAGTTATAAACATCATGCCTGTTATACCTAACTAGTTATGAACATCATGCCTGTTATACCTAACTAGTTATAAACATCATGCCTGTTATACCTAACTAGTTATAAACATCCTGCCTGTTATACCTAACTAGTTATAAACATCATGCCTGTTATACCTAACTAGTTATAAACATCATGCCTGCCTGTTATACCTAACTAGTTATAAACATCATGCCTGTTATACCTAACTAGTTATAAACATCATGCCTGTTATACTAGTTACATCAGTTATACCTAACTAGTTATAAACATCATGCCTGTTATACCTAACTAGTTATGAACATCATGCCTGTTATACCTAACTAGTTATAAACATCATGCCTGTTATACCTAACTAGTTATAAACATCATGCCTGTTATACCTAGTTATAACATCAGTTATTATAGTTATAAACATGCCTGTTATATGCTAGTTATATACATCCTGCCTGTTATACCTAACTAGTTATAAACATCATGCCTGTTATACATATCTAGTTATAAACATCATGCCTGTTATACCTAACTAGTTATGAACATCATTCCTGTTATACCTAACTAGTTATAAACATCATGCCTGTTATACATAGCTAGTTATATACATCATGCCTGTTATACATAGCTAGTTATAAACATCATGCCTGTTATACCTAACTAGTTATAAACATCATGCCTGTTATATACTAGTTATAAACATCATGCCTGTTATACATAGCTAGTTATATACATCATGCCTGTTATACCTAGCTAGTTATAAACATCCTGCCTGTTATACCTAGCTAGTTATATACATCCTGCCTGTTATACCTAACTAGTTATAAACATCATGCCTGTTATACCTAGCTAATTATAAACATCATGCCTGTTATACCTAACTAGTTATGAACATCATGCCTTTTATACCTAACTAGTTATAAACATCATGCCTGTTATACATAGCTAGTTATAAACATCATGCCTGTTATACCTAACTAGTTATGAACATCATGCCTGTTATACCTAACTAGTTATAAACATCATGCCTGTTATACCTAACTAGTTATAAACATCATGCCTGTTATACCTAACTAGTTATAAACATCATGCCTGTTATACCTAACTAGTGCCTGTTATACCTAACTAGTTATAAACATCATGCCTGTTATACCTAACTAGTTATAAACATCAGTTATACCTAACTACATCCTGCCTTGTTATACCTAACTAGTTATAAACATCCTGCCTGTTATACCTAACTAGTTATAAACATCCTGCCTGTTATACCTAACTAGTTATAAACATCATGCCTGTTATACCTAACTAGTTATAAACATCATGCCTGTTATACCTAACTAGTTATAACATCATGCCTGTTATACCTAACTAGTTATAAACATCATGCCTGTTATACCTAGCTAGTTATAAACATCATGCCTGTTATACCTAACTAGTTATAAACATGCCTGTTATACCTAACTAGTTATAAACATCCTGCCTGTTATATAACATAAACATCCTGCCTGTTATACCTAACTAGTTATAAACATCATGCCTGTTATACCTAACTAGTTATAAACATCATGCCTGTTATACCTAACTAGTTATAAACATCATGCCTGTTATACCTAACTAGTTATAAACATCATGCCTGTTATACCTAACTAGTTATAAACATCATGCCTGTTATACCTAACTAGTTATAAACATCATGCCTGTTATACCTAACTAGTTATAAACATCCTGCCTGTCATACCTAACTAGTTATAAACATCATGCCTGTTATACATAGCTAGTTATATACATCATGCCTGTTATACCTAACTAGTTATGAACATCATGCCTAGTTATAAACATCATGCCTGTTATACATAGCTAGTTATAAACATCATGCCTGTTATACATAGCTAGTTATAAACATCATGCCTGTTATACATAGCTACATCCTAGTTATAAACATCATGCCTGTTATACCTAACTAGTTATAAACATCATGCCTGTTATACCTAGCTAGTTATAAACATCATGCCTGTTATACCTAACTAGTTATAAACATCATGCCTGTTATACCTAACTAGTTATAAACATCATGCCTGTTATACCTAACTAGTTATAAACATCATGCCTGAACATTATACCTAACTAGTTATAAACATCATGCCTGTTATACCTAGCTAGTTATAAACATCATGCCTGTTATATAGCTAGTTATAAACATCATGCCTGTTATACCTAGCTAGTTATAAACATCCTGCCTGTTATACCTAGCTAGTTATAAACATCCTGCCTGTTATACCTAACTAGTTATAAACATCATGCCTGTTATACCTAGCTAGTTATAAACATCATGCCTGTTATACTAACTAGTTATGAACATCATGCCTTTTATACCTAACTAGTTATAAACATCATGCCTGTTATACCTAACTAGTTATAAACATCATGCCTGTTATACCTAACTAGTTATAAACATCATGCCTGTTATACCTAACTAGTTATAAACATCATGCCTGTTATACCTAACTAGTTATAAACATCATGCCTGTTATACCTAACTAGTTATAAACATCATGCCTGTTATACCTAACTAGTTATAAACATCCATCTGTTATACCTAACTAGTTATAAACATCATGCCTGTTATACCTAACTAGTTATAAACATCCTGCCTGTTATACCTAACTAGTTATAAACATCATGCCTGTTATACCTAACTAGTTATAAACATCATGCCTGTTATACCTAACTAGTTATAAACATCATGCCTGTTATACCTAACTAGTTATACATCATGCCTGTTATACCTAACTAGTTATAAACATCATGCCTGTTATACCTAACTAGTTATAAACATCATGCCTGTTATACCTACTAGTTATAAACATCATGCCTGTTATACCTAACTAGTTATAAACATCCTGCCTGTTATACCTAACTAGTTATAAACATCATGCCTGTTATACCTAACTAGTTATAAACATCATGCCTGTTATACCTAACTAGTTATAAACATCATGCCTGTTATACCTAACTAGTTATAAACATCATGCCTGTTATACCTAACTAGTTATAAACATCATGCCTGTTATACCTAACTAGTTATAAACATCATGCCTGTTATACCTAACTAGTTATAAACATCATGCCTGTTATACCTAACTAGTTATAAACATCATGCCTGTTATACCTAACTAGTTATAAACATCATGCCTGTTATACCTAACTAGTTATAAACATCATGCCTGTTATACCTAACTAGTTATAAACATCATGCCTGTTATACCTAACTAGTTATAAACATCCTGCCTGTTATACCTAACAGTTCAACATCATGCCTGTTATACCTAACTAGTTATAAACATCATGCCTGTTATACCTAGCTAGTTATAACATCATGCCTGTTATACCTAACTAGTTATGAACATCATGCCTGTTATACCTAACTAGTTATAAACATCATGCCTGTTATACCTAACTAGTTATAAACATCATGCCTGTTATACCTAACTAGTTATAAACATCATGCCTGTTATACCTAACTAGTTATAAACATCATGCCTGTTATACCTAACTAGTTATAAACATCATGCCTGTTATACCTAACTAGTTATATACATCATGCCTGTTATACCTAACTAGTTATAAACATCATGCCTGTTATACCTAACTAGTTATAAACATCATGCCTGTTATACCTAACTAGTTATAAACATCATGCCTGTTATACCTAACTAGTTATAAACATCATGCCTGTTATACCTAGCTAGTTATAAACATCATGCCTGTTATACCTAACTAGTTATAAACATCATGCCTGTTATACCTAACTAGTTATAAACATCATGCCTGTTATACCTAGCTAGTTATAAACATCATGCCTGTTATAGTTATAAACATCATGCCTGTTATATAACTAGTTATAAACATCATAGTTATACCTAACTAGTTATAAACATCATGCCTGTTATACCTAACTAGTTATGAACATCATGCCTGTTATACCTAACTAGTTATAAACATCATGCCTGTTATACCTAACTAGTTATAAACATCATGCCTGTTATACCTAACTAGTTATGAACATCACATCATGCCTGTTATACCTAACTAGTTATAAACATCATGCCTGTTATACCTAACTAGTTATAAACATCATGCCTGTCATACCTAACTAGTTATAAACATCATGCCTGTTATACCTAACTAGTTATAAACATCATGCCTGTTATACCTAACTAGTTATAAACATCATGCCTGTTATACCTAACTAGTTATAAACATCATGCCTGTTATACCTAACTAGTTATAAACATCATGCCTGTCATACCTAATACCTGCCTGTTATACTAGTTATAAACATCATGCCTGTTATACCGAACTAGTTATATACATCATGCCTGTTATACATAGCTAGTTATATACATCATGCCTGTTATACCTAACTAGTTATGAACATCATGCCTGTTATACCTAACTAGTTATGAACATCATGCCTGTTATACCTAACTAGTTATAAACATCATGCCTGTTATACCTAACTAGTTATGAACATCATGCCTGTTATACCTAACTAGTTATAAACATCATGCCTGTTATACCTAACTAGTTATAAACATCATGCCTGTTATACCTAAATAGTTATAAACATCATGCCTTGTTATACCTAACTAGTTATAAACATCATGCCTGTTAACTACTAGTTATGAACATCATGCCTGTTATACCTAACTAGTTATAAACATCATGCCTGTTATACCGAACTAGTTATATACATCATGCCTGTTATACATAGCTAGTTATATACATCATGCCTGTTATACCTAACTAGTTATGAACATCATGCCTGTTATACATAGCTAGTTATAAACATCATGCCTGTTATAGCTAGTTATATACATCATGCCTGTTATACCTAGCTAGTTATAAACATCCTGCCTGTTATATACTAGTTATATACATCCTGCCTGTTATACCTAACTAGTTATAAACATCATGCCTGTTATACCTAGCTAGTTATAAACATCATGCCTGTTATACCTAACTAGTTATGAACATCATGCCTTTTATACCTAACTAGTTATAAACATCATGCCTGTTATACATAGCTAGTTATAAACATCATGCCTGTTATACCTAACTAGTTATGAACATCATGCCTGTTATACCTAACTAGTTATAAACATCATGCCTGTTATACCTAACTAGTTATAAACATCATGCCTGTTATACCTAACTAGTTATAAACATCATACCTAACTAGTTATGAACATCCTGCCTGTTATACCTAACTAGTTAAACATCATGCCTGTTATACCTAACTAGTTATGAACATCATGCCTTTATACCAAACTAGTTATAAATATCATGCCTGTTATACCTAACTAGTTATAAACATCATGCCTGTTATACCTAACTAGTTATGAACATCACGCCTGTTATACCTAACTAGTTATAAACATCCTGCCTGTTATACCTAACTAGTTATAAACATCCTGCCTGTCATACCTAACTAGTTATAAACATCATGCCTGTTATATACATCATGCCTGTTATACCTAACTAGTTATAAACATCACGCCTGTTATACCTAACATCATGCCTGTTATACCTAACTAGTTATAAACATCATGCCTGTTATACCTAACTAGTTATAAACATCCTGCCTGTTATACCTAACTAGTTATAAACATCATGCCTGTTATACCTAACTAGTTATAAACATCATGCCTGTTATACCTAGCTAGTTATAAACATCATGCCTGTTATACCTAACTAGTTATAAACATCATGCCTGTTATACCTAACTAGTTATAAACATCATGCCTGTTATACTAACTAGTTATAAAACTAGTTATAAACATCATGCCTGTTATACCTAACTAGTTATGAACATCATGCCTGTTATACCTAACTAGTTATAAACATCATGCCTGTTATACCTAACTAGTTATGAACATCATGCCTGTTATACCTAACTAGTTATAAACATCATGCCTGTTATACCTAACTAGTTATAAACATCATGCCTGTTATACCTAACTAGTTATATACATCATGCCTGTTATACATAGCTAGTTATATACATCATGCCTGTTATACCTAACTAGTTATGAACATCATGCCTGTTATACCATAGCTAGTTATAAACATCATGCCTGTTATACCTACTAGTTATAAACATCATGCCTGTTATACCTAACTAAACAGTTTATAATATACATCATGCCTGTTATACCTAACTAGTTATAAACATCATGCCTGTTATACCTAGCTAGTTATAAACATCATGCCTGTTATACCTAACTAGTTATGAACATCATGCCTTTTATACCTAACTAGTTATAAACATCATGCCTGTTATACATAGCTAGTTATAAACATCATGCCTGTTATACCTAACTAGTTATGAACATCATGCCTGTTATACCTAACTAGTTATAAACATCATGCCTGTTATACCTAACTAGTTATAAACATCATGCCTGTTATACCTAACTAGTTATAAACATCCTGCCTGTTATACCTAGCTAGTTATATACATCCTGCCTGTTATACCTAACTAGTTATAACATCATGCCTGTTATACCTAACTAGTTATAAACATCATGCCTGTTATACCAAACTAGTTATTATACCTAACTAGTTATAAACATCATGCCTGTTATACCTAACTAGTTATAAACAACATCCTAGTTATAAACCTGTTATACCTAACTAGTTATAAACATCATGCCTGTTATACCTAACTAGTTATAAACATCATGCCTGTTATACCTAACTAGTTATAAACATCATGCCTGTTATACCTAACTAGTTATGAACATCATGCCTGTTATACCTAACTAGTTATAAACATCATGCCTGTTATACCTAACTAGTTATAAACATCATGCCTGTTATACCTAACTAGTTATAAACATCATGCCTGTTATACCTAACTAGTTATAAACATCATGCCTGTTATACCTAACTAGTTATAAACATCATGCCTGTTATACCTAACTAGTTATAAACATCATGCCTGTTATACCTAACTAGTTATAAACATCATGCCTGTTATACCTAACTAGTTATAAACATCATGCCTGTTATACCTAACTAGTTATAAACATCATGCCTGTTATACCTAACTAGTTATAAACATTGCCTGTTATACCTAACTAGTTATAAACATCATGCCTGTTATACCTAACTAGTTATAAACATCATGCCTGTTATACCTAACTAGTTATAAACATCATGCCTGTTATACCTAACTAGTTATAAACATCATGCTAACTAGTTATAAACATCACCTGTTATACCTAACTAGTTATAAACAATGCCTGTTATACCTAACTAGTTATAAACATCATGCCTGTTATACCTAACTAGTTATAAACATCATGCCTGTTATACCTAACTAGTTATAAACATCATGCCTGTTATACCTAACTAGTTATAAACATCATGCCTGTTATACCTAACTAGTTATAAACATCCTGCCTGTTATACCTAACTAGTTATAAACATCCTGCCTGTTATACCTAACTAGTTATAAACATCATGCCTGTTATACCTAACTAGTTATAAACATCATGCCTGTTATACCTAACTAGTTATAAACATCATGCCTGTTATACCTAACTAGTTATAAACATCATGCCTGTTATACCTAACTAGTTATGAACATCATGCCTGTTATACCTAACTAGTTATAAACATCCATGCCTGTTATACCTAACTAGTTATAAACATCCTGCCTGTCATACCTAACTAGTTATAAACATCATGCCTGTTATACCTAACTAGTTATAACATCATGCCTGTTATACCTAACTAGTTATAAACATCATGCCTGTTATACCTAGCTAGTTATAAACATCATGCCTGTTATACCTAACTAGTTATGAACATCATGCCTGTTATACCTAACTAGTTATAAACATCATGCCTGTTATACCTAACTAGTTATAAACATCATGCCTGTTATACCTAACTAGTTATAAACATCATGCCTGTTATACCTAACTAGTTATAAACATCATGCCTGTTATACCTAACTAGTTATAAACATCATGCCTGTTATACCTAACTAGTTATAAACATCATGCCTACTAACTAGTTATACCTAACTAGTTATAAACATCATGCCTGTTATACCTAACTAGTTATAAACATCATGCCTGTTATACCTAACTAGTTATGAACAACTGTTATCTAACTAGTTATAAACATCATGCCTGTTATACCTAACTAGTTATAAACATCATGCCTGTTATACCTAACTAGTTATAAACATCATGCCTGTTATACCTAACTAGTTATAAATCATGCCTGTTATGCCTAGTTATAAACATCATGCCTGTTATACCTAACTAGTTATAAACATCATGCCTGTTATACCTAACTAGTTATAAACATCATGCCTGTTATACCTAACTAGTTATAAACATCATAGCTAGTTATAAACATCATGCCTGTTATACCTAACTAGTTATGAACATCATGCCTGTTATACCTAACTAGTTATAAACATCATGCCTGTTATACCTAACTAGTTATAACATCATCTGTTATGCTAACTAGTTATAAACATCCTGCCTGTTATACCTAACTAGTTATAAACATCATGCCTGTTATACCTAACTAGTTATAAACATCATGCCTGTTATACCTAACTAGTTATAAACATCATGCCTGTTATACCTAACTAGTTATAAACATCATGCCTGTTATACCTAACTAGTTATAAACATCATGCCTGTTATACCTAACTAGTTATAAACATCATGCCTGTTATACCTAACTAGTTATAAACATCATGCCTGTTATACCTAACTAGTTATAAACATCATGCCTGTTATACCTAACTAGTTATAAACTAGTTATAAACATCCTGCCTGTTATACCTAACTAGTTATAAACATCATGCCTGTTATACCTAACTAGTTATAAACATGCCTGTTATACCTAACTAGCCTGTTATACCTAACTAGTTATAAACATCATGCCTGTTATACCTAACTAGTTATAAACATCATGCCTGTTATACCTAACTAGTTATAAACATCAAACTAGTTATAAACATCCTGCCTGTTATACACCTAACTAGTTATAAACATCATGCCTGTTATACCTAACTAGTTATGAACATCATGCCTGTTATACCTAACTAGTTATAAACATCATGCCTGTTATACCTAACTAGTTATAAACATCATGCCTGTTATACCTAACTAGTTATAAACATCATGCCTGTTATACCTAACTAGTTATGAAACATCCTGTTATACCTAACTAGTTATAAACATCATGCCTGTTATACCTAACTAGTTATAAACATCATGCCTGTTATACCTAACTAGTTATAAACATCATGCCTGTTATACCTAACTAGTTATAAACATCATGCCTGTTATACCTAACTAGTTATAAACATCATGCCTGTTATACCTAACAGTTATAAACTAGTTATAAACATCATGCCTGTTATACCTAACTAGTTATAAACATCATGCCTGTTATACCTAGCTAGTTATTATACCTAACTAGTTATAAACATCATGCCTGTTATACCTAACTAGTTATATACATCATGCCTGTTATACCTAACTAGTTATAAACATCATGCCTGTTATACCTAACTAGTTATAAACATCATGCCTGTTATACCTAACTAGTTATGAACATCATGCCTTTTATACCTAACTAGTTATAAACATCATGCCTGTTATACCTAACTAGTTATAAACATCATGCCTGTTATACCTAGCTAGTTATAAACATCCTGCCTGTTATACCTAGCTAGTTATATACATCCTGCCTGTTATACCTAACTAGTTATAAACATCATGCCTGTTATACCTAGCTAGTTATAAACATCATGCCTGTTATACCTAACTAGTTATGAACATCATGCCTTTTATACCTAACTAGTTATAAACATCATGCCTGTTATACATAGCTAGTTATAAACATCATGCCTGTTATACCTAACTAGTTATGAACATCATGCCTGTTATACCTAACTAGTTATAAACATCATGCCTGTTATACCTAACTAGTTATAAACATCATGCCTGTTATACCTAACTAGTTATAAACATCCTGCCTGTTATACCTAACTAGTTATAAACATCCTGCCTGTTATACCTAACTAGTTATAAACATCATGCCTGTTATACCTAACTAGTTATAAACATCATGCCTTTATACCAAACTAGTTATAAACATCCTGCCTGTTATACCTAACTAGTTATAAACATCATGCCTGTTATACCTAACTAGTTATAAACATCATGCCTGTTATACCTAACTAGTTATAAACATCTGCCTGTTATACCTAACTAGTTATAAACATCCTGCCTGTTATACCTAACTAGTTATAAACATCCTGCCTGTTATACCTAACTAGTTATAAACATCATGCCTGTTATACCTAACTAGTTATAAACATCATGCCTGTTATACCTAACTAGTTATAAACATCATGCCTGTTATACCTAACTAGTTATAAACATCCTGCCTGTTATACCTAACTAGTTATAAACATCCTGCCTGTTATACCTAACTAGTTATAAACATCCTGCCTGTTATACCTAACTAGTTATAAACATCATGCCTGTTATACCTAACTAGTTATAAACATCATGCCTGTTATACATCTAGTTATAAACATCATGCCTGTTATACCTAACTAGTTATGAACATCATGCCTGTTATACCTAACTAGTTATAAACATCATGCCTGTTATACTAGTTATAAACATCCTGCCTGTTATACCTAACTAGTTATAAACATCATGCCTGTTATACCTAACTAGTTATAAACATCATGCCTGTTATACCTAACTAGTTATAAACATCATGCCTGTTATACCTAACTAGTTATAAACATCATGCCTGTTATACCTAACTAGTTATAAACATCATGCCTGTTTATACTAACTAGTTATAAACATCATGCCTGTTATACCTAACTAGTTATAAACATCATGCCTGTTATACCTAACTAGTTATGAACATCATGCCTGTTATACCTAACTAGTTATAAACATCATGCCTGTTATACCTAACTAGTTATAAACATCATGCCTGTTATACCTAGCTAGTTATAAACATCATGCCTGTTATACCTAACTAGTTATAAAACATCCTGCCTGTTATACCTAACTAGTTATAAACATCATGCCTGTTATACCTAACTAGTTATAAACATCATGCCTGTTATACCTAACTAGTTATGAACATATGCCTTTTAGTTAGTTATAAACATCATGCCTGTTATACCTAACTAGTTATAAACATCATGCCTGTTATACCTAACTAGTTATGAACATCATGCCTGTTATACCTAACTAGTTATAAACATCATGCCTGTTATACCTAACTAGTTATAAACATCATGCCTGTTATACTTAACTAGTTATAAACATCATCCCTGTTATACCTAACTAGTTATAAACATCATGCCTGTTATACTTAACTAGTTATAAACATCATGCCTGTTATACCTAACTAGTTATGAACATCATGCCTTTTATACCTAACTAGTTATAAACATCCTGCCTGTTATACCTAACTAGTTATAAACATCATGCCTGTTATACCTAACTAGTTATGAACATCATGCCTGTTATACCTAACTAGTTATAAACATCCTGCCTGTTATACCTAACTAGTTATAAACATCCTGCCTGTTATACCTAACTAGTTATAAACATCATGCCTGTTATACCTAACTAGTTATAAACATCATGCCTGTTATACCTAACTAGTTATAAACATCATGCCTGTTATACCTAACTAGTTATAAACATCATGCCTGTTATACCTAACTAGTTATAAACATCATGCCTGTTATACCTAACTAGTTATAAACATCATGCCTGTTATACCTAACTAGTTATAAACATCCTGCCTGTTATACCTAACTAGTTATATACATCATGCCTGTTATACCTAACTAGTTATAAACATCATGCCTGTTATACATAGCTAGTTATAAACATCATGCCTGTTATACCTAACTAGTTATGAACATCATGCCTGTTATACCTAACTAGTTATAAACATCCTGCCTGTTATACCTAACTAGTTATAAACATCATGCCTGTTATACCTAACTAGTTATAAACATCATGCCTGTTATACCTAACTAGTTATAAACATCATGCCTGTTTATACTAGTTATAAACATCAACTGTTATAAACATCATGCCTGTTATACCTAACTAGTTATAAACATCATGCCTGTTATACCTAACTAGTTATAAACATCATGCCTGTTATACCCTAGTTATAAACATAGTTATTAATAGTTATGAACATCATGCCTGTTATACCTAACTAGTTATAAACATCATGCCTGTTATACCTAACTAGTTATAAACATCATGCCTGTTATACCTAACTAGTTATAAACATCATGCCTGTTATACCTAACTAGTTATAAACATCATGCCTGTTATACCTAACTAGTTATAAACATCCTGCCATCACTAGTTATGAACATCATGCCTGTTATACCTAACTAGTTATAAACATCATGCCTGTTATACCTAACTAGTTATAAACATCATGCCTGTTATACCTAACTAGTTATAACACATCCTGCCTAGTTATATGCCTGTTATACCTAACTAGTTATAAACATCATGCCTGTTATACCTAACTAGTTATATACATACTAGTTATAAACATCATGCCTGTTATACCTAACTAGTTATGAAAACATCATGCCTGTTATACCTAACTAGTTATAAACATCATGCCTAGTTATAAACATCATGCCCTAACTAGTTATAAACATCATGCCTGTTATACCTACTAGTTATAAACATCATGCCTGTTATACCTAACTAGTTATGAACATCATGCCTGTTATACCTAACTAGTTATAAACATCATGCCTGTTATACCTAACTAGTTATAAACATCATGCCTGTTATACCTAACTAGTTATAAACATCATGCCTGTTATACCTAACTAGTTATAAACATCATGCCTGTTATACCTAACTAGTTATGAACATCATGCCTGTTATACCTAACTAGTTATAAACATCATGCCTGTTATACCTAACTAGTTATAAACATCATGCCTGTTATACCTAACTAGTTATAAACATCATGCCTGTTATACCTAACTAGTTATATACATCATGCCTGTTATACCTAACTAGTTATAAACATCATGCCTGTTATACCTAACTAGTTATAAACATCATGCCTGTTATACCTAACTAGTTATAAACATCATGCCTGTTATACCTAACTAGTTATAAACATCATGCCTGTTATACCTAACTAGTTATAAACATCCTGCCTGTTATACCTAACTAGTTATATACATCATGCCTGTTATACCTAACTAGTTATAAACATCATGCCTGTTATACCTAACTAGTTATAAACATCATGCCTGTTATACCTAACTAGTTATAAACATCATGCCTGTTATACCTAACTAGTTATAAACATCCTGCCTGTTATACCTAACTAGTTATAAACATCCTGCCTGTTATACCTAACTAGTTATAAACATCATGCCTGTTATACCTAGTTATAAACATCTAGTTATATAAACATCATGCCTGTTATACCTAACTAGTTATAAACATCATGCCTGTTATACCTAACTAGTTATGAACATCATGCCTGTTATACCTAACTAGTTATAAACATCATGCCTGTTATACCTAACTAGTTATAAACATCATGCCTGTTATACCTAAATACTTATGAACATCATGCCTGTTATACCTAACTAGTTATAAACATCATGCCTGTTATACCTAACTAGTTATAAACATCATGCCTGTTATACCTAACTAGTTATAAACATCATGCCTGTTATACCTAACTAGTTATAAACATCATGCCTGTTATACCTAACTAGTTATAAACATCATGCCTGTTATACCTAACTAGTTATAAACATCATGCCTAGTTATTATACCTAACTAGTTATAAACATCATGCCTGTTATACCTAACTAGTTATAAACATCATGCCTGTTATACCTAACTAGTTATAAACATCATGCCTGTTATACCTAACTAGTTATGAACATATGCCTGTTATACCTAACTAGTTATATACATCATGCCTGTTATACCTAACTAGTTATAAACATCATGCCTGTTATACCTAACTAGTTATAAACATCATGCCTGCTAACTAGTTATACCTAACTAGTTATAAACATCATGCCTGTTATACCTAACTAGTTATAAACATCCTGCCTGTTATACCTAACTAGTTATAAACATCATGCCTGTTATACCTAACTAGTTATGAACATCCTGCCTGTTATACCTAACTAGTTATAAACATCATGCCTGTTATACCTATACTAGTTATAAACATCATGCCTGTTATACCTAACTAGTTATAAACATCATGCCTTTTATACCTAACTAGTTATAAACATCATGCCTGTTATACCTAACTAGTTATAAACATCATGCCTAACTAGTTATACATCATGCCTGTTATACCTAACTAGTTATAAACATCATGCCTGTTATACCTAACTAGTTATAAACATCATGCCTGTTATACCTAACTAGTTATAAACATCATGCCTGTTATACCTAACTAGTTATAAACATCATGCCTGTTATACCTAACTAGTTATAAACATCATGCCTGTTATACCTAACTAGTTATAAACATCATGCCTGTTATACCTAACTAGTTATAAACATCATGCCTGTTATACCTAACTAGTTATAAACATCATGCCTGTTATACCTAACTAGTTATAAACATCATGCCTGTTATACCTAACTAGTTATAAACATCCTGCCTGTTATTATAGTTATAACTAGTTATAAACATCCTGCCTGTTATACCTAACTAGTTATAAACATCATGCCTGTTATACCTAACTAGTTATAAACATCATGCCTGTTATACCTAACTAGTTATAAACATCATGCCTGTTATACCTAACTAGTTATAAACATCATGCCTGTTATACCTAACTAGTTATAAACATCATGCCTGTTATACCTAACTAGTTATACTGTTATACCTAACTAGTTATAAACATCATGCCTGTTATACCTAACTAGTTATAAACATCACGCCTGTTATACCTAACTAGTTATAAACATCATGCCTGTTATAAACATCATGCCTGTTAACTAGTTATAAACATCATGCCTGTTATACCTAACTAGTTATAAACATCCTGCCTGTTATACCTAACTAGTTATAAACATCATTATAAACTAGTTATAAACATGCCTGTTATACCTAACTAGTTATGAACATCATGCCTGTTATACCTAGTTATGAACAGTTATAAACATCATGCCTGTTATACATAGCTAGTTATAAACATCATGCCTGTTATACCTAGCTAGTTATATACATCATGCCTGTTATACATAGCTAGTTATAAACATCATGCCTGTTATACCTAGCTAGTTATAAACATCCTGCCTGTTATACCTAGCTAGTTATATACATCCTGCCTGTTATACCTAACTAGTTATAAACATCATGCCTGTTATACCTAGCTAGTTATAAACATCATGCCTGTTATACCTAACTAGTTATGAACATCATGCCTTTTATACCTAACTAGTTATAAACATCATGCCTGTTATACATAGCTAGTTATAAACATCATGCCTGTTATACCTAACTAGTTATGAACATCATGCCTGTTATTAACTAGTTATAAACATCCTGTTATACCTAACTAGTTATAAACATCATGCCTGTTATACCTAGTTATACCTGTATACCTAGTTATAAACATCCTGCCTGTTATACCTAACTAGTTATATACATCATGCCTGTTATACCTAACTAGTTATAAACATCAGTTTACCTAACTAGTTATAAACATCCTGCCTGTTATACCTAACTAGTTATAAACATCATGCCTGTTATACCTAACTAGTTATAAACATCATGCCTGTTATACCTAACTAGTTATAAACATCCTGCCTGTTATACCTAACTAGTTATAAACATCCTGCCTGTTA
The DNA here is from genome assembly GCF_034236695.1 of Oncorhynchus nerka. NCBI lineage: Eukaryota > Metazoa > Chordata > Actinopteri > Salmoniformes > Salmonidae > Oncorhynchus > Oncorhynchus nerka. Next base: position 64,634,122 of record NC_088400.1, on the reverse strand, counting down.
TACCTAACTAGTTATAAACATCATGCCTGTTATACCTAACTAGTTATAAACATCATGCCTGTTATACCTAACTAGTTATAAACATCATGCCTGTTATACCTAACTAGTTATAAACATCATGCCTGTTATACCTAACTAGTTATAAACATCCTGCCTGTTATACCTAACTAGTTATAAACATCCTGCCTGTTATACCTAACTAGTTATAAACATCCATGCCTGTTATACCTAACTAGTTATAAACATCATGCCTGTTATACCTAACTAGTTATAAACATCATGCCTGTTATATAACTAGTTATAAACATCAGTTATACCTAACTAGTTATAAACATCATGCCTGTTATACCTAACTAGTTATAAACATCCTGCCTGTTATACCTAACTAGTTATAAACATCCTGCCTGTTATACCTAACTAGTTATAAACATCATGCCTGTTATACCTAACTAGTTATAAACATCATGCTGTTATACCTAGCTAGTTATAAACATCATGCCTGTTATACCTAACTAGTTATAAACATCCTGCCTGTTATACCTAACTAGTTATAAACATCATGCCTGTTATACCTAACTAGTTATAAACATCATGCCTGTTATACTTAACTAGTTATAAACATCATCCCTGTTATACCTAACTAGTTATAAACATCATGCCTGTTATACTTAACTAGTTATAAACATCATGCCTGTTATACCTAACTAGTTATGAACATCATGCCTGCCTAGTTATAAACATCATGCCTGTTATAACTAGTTATAAACATCATGCCTGCCTAGTTATAAACATCATGCCTGTTATACCTAACTAGTTATAAACATCCTGCCTGTTATACCTAACTAGTTATAAACATCCTGCCTGTTATACCTAACTAGTTATAAACATCATGCCTGTCATACCTAACTAGTTATGAACATCATGCCTGTTATACCTAACTAGTTATGAACATCATGCCTTTTATACCTAACTAGTTATAAACATCATCCTGCCTGTTTATATGCCCTAACTAGTTATAAACATCATGCCTGTTATACCTAACTAGTTATAAACATCATGCCTGTTATAGTTATAAACATCACCTGTTATACCTAACTAGTTATAAACATCATGCCTGTTATACCTAACTAGTTATAAACATCATGCCTGTTATACCTAACTAGTTATAAACATCATGCCTGTTATACCTAACTAGTTATAAACATCATGCCTGTTATACCTAACTAGTTATAAACATCATGCCTGTTATACCTAACTAGTTATAAACATCCTGCCTGTTATACCTAACTAGTTATAAACATCATGCCTGTTATACCTAACTAGTTATAAACATCATGCCTGTTATACCTAACTAGTTATAAACATCCTGCCTGTTATACCTAACTAGTTATAAAACATCATGCCTGTTATACCTAACTAGTTATAAACATCATGCCTGTTATACCTAACTAGTTATAAACATTATACCTAAACATCATGCCTGTTATACCTAACTAGTTATAAACATCATGCCTGTTATACCTAACTAGTTATAAACATCATGCCTGTTATACCTAACTAGTTATAAACATCATGCCTGTTATACCTAACTAGTTATAAACATCATGCCTGTTATACCTAACTAGTTATAAACATCCTGTTATACCTAACTAGTTATAAACCTGTTATACCTAACTAGTTATAAACATCCTGCCTGTTATACCTAACTAGTTATAAACATCCTGCCTGTTATACCTAACTAGTTATAAACATCATGCCTGTTATACCTAACTAGTTATAAACATCATGCCTGTTATACCTAACTAGTTATAAACATCATGCCTGTTATACCTAACTAGTTATAAACATCATGCCTGTTATACCTAGTTATAAACATCAGTTATTATAAACATCCTGCCTAGTTTATACCTAACTAGTTATAAACATCATGCCTGTTATACCTAACTAGTTATAAACATCATGCCTGTTATACCTAACTAGTTATGAACATCATGCCTGTTATACCTAACTAGTTATAAACATCATGCCTGTTATACCTAACTAGTTATAAACATCCTGCCTGTTATACCTAACTAGTTATGAGCATCATGCCTGTTATACCTAACTAGTTATAAACATCATGCCTGTTATACCTAACTAGTTATAAACATCATGCCTGTTATACCTAACTAGTTATAAACATCATGCCTGTTATACCTAACTAGTTATAAACATCACACCTGTTATACCTAACTAGTTATATACATCATGCCTGTTATACCTAACTAGTTATGAACATCATGCCTGTTATACCTAACTAGTTATATACATCACACCTGTTATACCTAACTAGTTATAAACATCATGCCTGTTATACCTAACTAGTTATGAACATCATGCCTGTTATACCTAACTAGTTATATACATCACACCTGTTATACCTAACTAGTTATAAACATCATGCCTGTTATACCTAACTAGTTATAAACATCACACCTGTTATACCTAACTAGTTATAAACAACCTGACTGTTATACCTAACTAGTTATGAACATCATGCCTGTTATACCTAACTAGTTATGAACATCCTGCCTGTTATACCTAACTAGTTATGAACATCATGCCTGTTATACCTAAGTAGTTATATACATCATGCCTGTTATACCTAACTAGTTATAAACATTATATACATCATAAACATCCTCTTTCTTTTTTCACTGTTTACATTTCCTCATCAATTCACTGTGTACATTTCCTCATCAATTCACTGTGTACATTTCCTCATCAATTCACTGTTTACATTTCCTCATCAATTCACTGTTTACATTTCCTCATCAATTCACTGTTTACATTTCCTCTTCAATTCACTGTTTACATTTCCTCATCAATTCACTGTTTACATTTCCTCATCAATTCACTGTTTACATTTCCTCGTCAATTCACTGTGTACATTTCCTCATCAATTCACTGTTTACATTTCCTCATCAATTCACTGTGTACATTTCCTCATCAATTCACTGTTTACATTTCCTTATCAATTCACTGTGTACATTTCCTCATCAATTCACTGTTTACATTTCCTCATCAATTCACTGTTTACATTTCCTAATCAATTCACTGTTTACATTTCCTCATCAATTCACTGTGTACATTTCCTTATCAATTCACTGTTTACATTTCCTCATCAATTCACTGTTTACATTTCCTCATCAATTCACTGTTTACATTTCCTCATCAATTCACTGTGTACATTTCCTCATCAATTCACTGTTTACATTTCCTCGTCAATTCAGTGTGAATGTAGACTTCCCTGTGGCACATAACATATTGTCCTGATAAAGTGCACAGTTGGCAGCTTCTTCCTATTTAGAGATAAACAGTGTGACTGACAGCGTATCTATTCATGGGGGTCACAACAGCATTTTATGGAGGTTGGCTGTGTTAACATAGTACTAACCCATGTCGCTGTTCAGTGTGTGTAACAATAGACAACCCATCACTCAGGGTTGTAAAGCTAGCATGGATTATATACAATTCCCTCTCTCTCTCACACACACACACACACACACACACACACACACACACACACACACACACACACACACACACACACACACACACACACACACACACACACAATATATAGCCGTGCTGAGTGAGGAAGACAACCAAGAGAATGTCTGTTTCCACCAGATGAAGCCTCCTACTGTGTTAAACCCTGTATTTCCAGCCCCGCCAGCTGATTATCTATCTTTAGTTCCATAATCATTCACCTAATGCCGATTAATCATGGCTAATTTGCTGATTATTAATGCATAATTGGCTGAGATGGCAATTATAATTAAAACCGCGAGACTGCAGGCAACCAACCAGCGGGTGTGAGGAGTTACGCAATCAGTATAGACAAGTGCAGAAACAGAGAGGAGACAAAACCTGACTGATAAAACGACTTGGTCATGGAGGACGATTCCAGGCTCCTTAGAGACATACTGGTTAATATAGTGGAGAAAGGAGAGAAATGCACCTAGACTAGTTTCAGGGGATACATTTGACCTCAGCAACAGTCTTTAGTCATGGATACGTAATTATCAACAGTAAATTGGTCATTTAGGAATTAGAACTTGAAGGAAAGACCATCCAAAAAATCCAGTCAATAAGATGAGTTATACTGGTTAGCTGCTGTTTGGGTACTACTTCCGTTCTGTTAACTTGTTGTGCGTGAGACCATCTGTTAGACTGAAGCCTGGTGAATGGTTGGAGAGGGAGGAGAGGGGTTCAGATAGGCTCTTCTCTCTCTATTCTGTCCTATATGTCTCTCTCTCTATCGCTTCATTTCTATCTCGTCTCACCCCTCTCCCTCTCACCCTCCCTCTTTTCCCCCTTCTCATTCCTCCTCTCTCTCTCTCTCCCAGCTCAGTTTGACACTCCAACAGGTGCCTGTCATGGAGTTGGCCCACGGCACAAAGCTACAATTCATCCTCTCCAAATTACCCCCAATCACCCGAGAACAGGCCTCACAGCCCTCGCTGCCTCTCGTTCCAGGGACCTTCTGCTGCCTGCGCTGTGGGGGCGGGGGTGAAAGCCCTGGGTAAAGCATGGGGAGAACAGGACAGAGAGCTTAATTCAGACTCCCCTCTGATGACCAGCGTTTGATGGCCCTGGCTCATTATATGATAGATTTCAGTCAGGAGCATCTGAATTGATGCCATCCCCCAGCTTGTTCTGTATCTATCTGGTCTATAAGATGCTGTGGGAATGGGGTCACATAACACCATGCTAGCTGAACGCTGGGAGGGAAAATGGCTCCACTCAAAAGAGGTCTACCTTGTCAATCGCTGCATGGAAACACAGATAAACCGTTTGCTCATATTTCAGCTTGGAGCAACTGAGGAATCTGGTGTGGTCAACGGGCTCAGCAGGGAACATATTGGTACGTCTTTGCTGCTGTTGCCTGGAACAAATCACATTTTAAAATAATGACTGTATTTGTATACGTTCTTTGAGGTGACCTAACCCATGATTACAAAGTTAAGTAAAGATGATATTTTCACTCCGCTTTCAAGATTACTTCAATGAAAGAGGATGTGAGGATGAACATTTTAAAAGTAGTCAAACAGGGCTGTGGTCTCCATCTCACGGGAAGGGAAGTCAATTTTGCTGCTGGTGAAGTGGGTATAGTCACAACAATGTCACTATAGAGAAAGAGCTCTCAGTCAACTATAGCTGCGACCTGCCTCTCTCGCTCAGTCAACTGTAGCTGGGACCTGCCTCTCTCGCTCAGTCAACTGTAGCTGCGACCTGCCTCTCTCGCTCAGTCAACTGTAGCTGGGACCTGCCTCTCTCGCTCAGTCAACTGTAGCTGGGACCTGCCTCTCTCTCTCAGTCAACTGTAGCTGCGACCTGCCTCTCTCGCTCAGTCAACTGTAGCTAGGGGCTGCCTCTCTCTCTCAGTCAACTATAGCTGGGACCTGCCTCTCTCGCTCAGTCAACTGTAGCTGGGACCTGCCTCTCTCGCTCAGTCAACTGTAGCTGGGACCTGCCTCTCTCGCTCAGTCAACTGTAGCTGGGACCTGCCTCTCTCTCTCAGTCAACTGTAGCTGCAACCTGCCTCTCTCTCTCAGTCAACTGTAGCTGCGACCTGCCTCTCTTGCTCAGTCAACTGTAGCTGCAACCTGCCTCTCTCTCTCAGTCAACTGTAGCTGCAACCTGCCTCTCTCTCACTCAGTCAACTGTAGCTGGGACCTGCCTCTCTCTCTCTCAGTCAACTGTAGCTGCAACCTGCCTCTCTCTCGGTCAGTCAACTGTAGCTGCAACCTGCCTCTCTCTCTCTCAGTCAACTGTAGCTGCAACCTGCCTCTCTCTCTCAGTCAACTGTAGCTGCAACCTGCCTCTCTCTCGCTCAGTCAACTGTAGCTGGGACCTGCCTCTCTCTCTCTGTCAACTGTAGCTGCAACCTGCCTCTCTCTCGCTCAGTCAACTGTAGCTACAACCTGCCTCTCTCTCTCTCAGTCAACTGTAGCTGCAACCTGCCTCTCTCTCGCTCAGTCAACTGTAGCTACAACCTGCCTCTCTCTCTCAGTCAACTGTAGCTGCAACCTGCCTCTCTCTCGCTCAGTCAACTGTAGCTGGGACCTGCCTCTCTCTCTCTCAGTCAACTGTAGCTGGGACCTGCCTCTCTCTCTCTCAGTCAACTGTAGCTGGGACCTGCCTCTCTCTCTCTCAGTCAACTGTAGCTGGGACCTGCCTCTCTCTCTCAGTCAACTGTAGCTGGGACCTGCCTCTCTCTCTCTCAGTCAACTGTAGCTGGGACCTGCCTCTCTCTCTCAGTCAACTGTAGCTGGGACCTGCCTCTCTCTCGCTCAGTCAACTGTAGCTGCAACCTGCCTCTCTCTCGCTCAGTCAACTGTAGCTGGGACCTGCCTCTCTCTCTCTCAGTCAACTATAGCTGGGACCTGCCTCTCTCTCTCAGTCAACTGTAGCTGCGACCTGCCTCTCTCGCTCAGTCAACTGTAGCTGGGACCTGCCTCTCTCTCTCAGTCAACTGTAGCTGCAACCTGCCTCTCTCGCTCAGTCAACTGTAGCTGGGACCTGCCTCTCTCTCTCAGTCAACTGTAGCTGCGACCTGCCTCTCTCGCTCAGTCAACTGTAGCTGGGACCTGCCTCTCTCTCTCAGTCAACTGTAGCTGTGACCTGCCTCTCTCTCTCAGTCAACTGTAGCTGTGACCTGCCTCTCTCTCTCAGTCAACTGTAGCTACAACCTGCCTTTCTCTCTCAGCCAACTGTAGCTGGGACCTGCCTCTCTCTCTCTCAGTCAACTGTAGCTGGGACCTGCCTCTCTCTCTCTCTCTCTTTCAGTCAACTGTAGCTGCGACCTGCCTTTCTCTCTCAGCCAACTGTAGCTGTGACCTGCCTCTCTCTCTCAGTCAACTGTAGCTACAACCTGCCTTTCTCTCTCAGCCAACTGTAGCTGGGACCTGCCTCTCTCTCTCTCAGTCAACTGTAGCTGGGACCTCTCTCTCTCTCTCTCTCTCTCTCTCTCAGTCAACTGTAGCTGCGACCTGCCTTTCTCTCTCAGCCAACTGTAGCTGGGACCTGCCTCTCTCTCTCTCAGTCAACTGTAGCTGGGACCTGCCTCTCTCTCTCAGTCAACTGTAGCTGCGACCTGCCTCTCTCGCTCAGTCAACTGTAGCTGGGACCTGCCTCTCTCTCTCTCTCAGTCAACTGTAGCTGGGACCTGCCTCTCTCTCTCTCTCAGTCAACTGTAGCTGCGACCTGCCTCTCTCTCTCTCAGTCAACTGTAGCTGCGACCTGCCTCTCTCTCTCAGTCAACTGTAGCTGCGACCTGCCTCTCTCTCTCAGTCAACTGTAGCTGTGACCTGCCTCTCTCTCTCAGTCAACTGTAGCTACAACCTGCCTCTCTCTCTCTCTCTCAGTCAACTGTAGCTGCGACCTGCCTTTCTCTCTCAGCCAACTGTAGCTGGGACCTGCCTCTCTCTCTCAGTCAACTGTAGCTGGGACTGTAGCTGGGACCTGCCCTCTCTCTCAGTCAACTGTAGCTGGGACCTGCCTCTCTCTCTCTCAGTCAACTGTAGCTGCGACCTGCCTTTCTCTCTCAGTCAACTGTAGCTGGGACCTGCCTCTCTCTCTCTCAGTCAACTGTAGCTGGGACCTGCCTCTCTCTCTCTCAGTCAACTGTAGCTGGGACCTGCCTCCCTCTCTCTCAGTCAACTGTAGCTGGGACCTGCCTCTCTCTCTCTCAGTCAACTGTAGCTGCGACCTGCCTTTCTCTCTCAGTCAACTGTAGCTGGGACCTGCCTCTCTCTCTCTCAGTCAACTGTAGCTGGGACCTGCCTCTCTCTCTCTCAGTCAACTGTAGCTGGGACCTGCCTCTCTCTCACTCAGTCAACTGTAGCTGGGACCTGCCTCTCTCTCTCTCTCTCTCAGTCAACTGTAGCTGGGACCTGCCTCTCTCTCTCTCAGTCAACTGTAGCTGGGACCTGCCTCTCTCTCTCAGTCAACTGTAGCTGCGACCTGCTTCTCTGGCTGCGTTTAGACAGGCAGCCCAATTCTGATCTATTTTTTAAAAACTAATTGGTCTATTGACCAATCACATCAGATCTTTTCACATCAGATCTTTTTCAGAGCTGATCTGATTGGTCAAAAGACCAATTAGTGTAAAATAATATCAGAATTGGGCTGCCTGTCTAAACGCAGCCTCTCTCTCAGTCAACTGCCTACCACTCTTGCCCACTCATATCCTGGATTACAGTGACATACCATGACGGAGGGCACCAACGTTGTAATGAAATAAACTAGAGATCAGAGTTCCTCTTGCAAATGGCCTTGCATTAGGAAGACAAAGCAACTCGCTAAGCACTCATTTAAATAACATTATTAATAACATTATTTTTCAAAACACTTGTTTCTTTGTTAGTTATCCTTGGTTACAGAAATAAAGGTAGTTCTTCTTAAAATACATACCACGTCCCACATCTCCCCTCTTATTTTCCAGCACAGGTAAATAATGAATGCAGCTAGGCTCACCTATTGCCAATTGGCCCCCATAATATACGCTCAGGATTTGGACTTGTCTCTCCATGATTAATGAATGATGTAATCATGGGAAAATTAAAAATGCAGCTCATTTCAGAGGGGGCTCTGATGTCATGTCAGGTGATGCGCGTGGGTTCTAATTGGCATGAGAGAGAGAGAAAGACAGAGGGACGGCGGGAGGGAGAGAGGTGAGGAGAGAGAGAGAGAGAGCAAGAGAGAGAGACAGAGAGAAAGAAAGAGAGAGAGAGACTAGCAACCGGAGCTCGTTAGCGAGGTCTTCAGGGCCGCTAGGTACTGAGCTGCTTCATTAGCCAGCGGATTGGACCCTTTGATATGTGACCTGCGGCTCTGGCCCCCGGGGCCCCTGAGAGAGTGTGGGGGGGTGCTTTGAGTTGGAGCACAGCTGCTGACCTGGGTGCCGCTCCTCCACCCCCTCCCACCCCCTCTGTCAGCAGTGACACAGGACATCGCCATGTGGAACAAATTGGCCATCTCGTTCGTGTACTCCTCTCATCTCAGCCCCCTGATCAACTGCTGTTCATAAAGGGAGGAGGGAGTTATTATGGTGGTGATACAGCACATGGGTTCTCCCCTGATACAGCTAGTGAGTTGTACATTCGCTTTATTTGACCTGTTATTTACTTCTTAATGATGAATAAAATACCTAGTAATTATTTGTATTTTACTTAGTATTTACTGGGATTCATTGGAACAATCACCACTACCTGTATGTACCATTTGAAACCAGGTGGTTAGTTAATTCAACAGCAGAATGAACTGGAGTCGCAGTTCAGGGGGGAAGACAACAGACGCAACACCTATACACAGAGGTTCAGAGGGGAAGAGAACAGACGCAACACCTACAAAGAGCTGCTTCCTGTTTGATGCTATAAGGTTTGTATAGAAGTAGCTGGGTTTGAGGCCCCTTCTCCATGTCAGACCCCTCTTCACACCCCCCCAACCCCGCTATCAACACAACATACACCCACCAGCTATGATTACAGCCCCAACCCTGTAGGCTACCAGTCACAAAACATTATCTTCAAAGTGGAACATCACCGTAAGTGAATCTTAAAGGAAGCTAATGCGGTAGAGAGAGAGAGAGAGAGAGAGAGAGAGAGAGAGAGAGACGTAAATGGGGAGGGAGATTAAGCCACGACTGCTTTCAGCGACCTCTGCACTCCAGATAATGTAGAGGGTAAGGTAATCACAGGGCTCTGTAGGCTGTGCAACACACACAGCCATGGAAACACACATATGCAAGCACACAGGCATGAACACAGGCATACACACACACACACACACACACACACACACACACACACACACACACACACACTTCATCTCTTCCACAGAAATAGTTGTGTCGGATGCAGCTAGGATGCTGAAGTGCACTTAGGCTCAATTTTTTCCCCCAAAGCCATGTTCCACTGAATCCTAAAGCCTTTGAACCCGCACCTCTTGAAACAGGCTCCTGTTAAATGAATGAATAATTCTGACAGGTGTGTAGTGAGTGAGGAGGTTATAGCCGTATATAGAAACAGAATAGCTAGGACAGACAGACAGACAGACAGACAGACAGACAGACAGACAGACAGACAGACAGACAGAGACATGTGGATCCAAAGATTTTTCACCATACACACAATATGATGGCGGCTCAACAGAATTTGGAAAGGAAAAGGTGCAATGCTCTCCTGCTATTAAAGAGTAACTGAACGCTCTGATACCGCAAGCGTTTCTCTGTTGCTCATCAAACGAGATTTCAGTGTTGGGGGTGTGTTTCGATGTGGCAGTACCATAGAAACAAAGCCAGTATTACTTCCTCAAAACAGTCAGAATGGATCTAACATCACTCAAGAAATCTGTAATTAATTTGGACATTTTTGCTGACGAGGTTTTAGCTGCCATTTTTACATCTAGCTAATGTGTTTGGTGCAGTATTCCTCAAGTTAAGAAATAGTGACGTGTTCTCTTACGTAAACAAGGTCAGCTACGCTGCTGGGCAGGTTTGTCTCACTGTCTGTGTGTTCTGCGGTAGGATTGGATAGAGTGCAATCCCCGCAGCTGGGTATCCAGTGTTAGTGGGTTATTGAGCATTGTCAAACTCAAAACCCAACCCTCAAGTAAGTCATGACGAACTCACTTATAAAACTCAGTTTTGGACCAGACTGACTTTATGAATAAAAGTATCCGATTTCCACTTTGTGGTCAATTTTGTCACTAGAACAAATGTTTCTGACTCATATCGATGTCACATTGGCCGTTTTCTATCAGAGAAGTTGTTTATTGCCTCAGTTGCGCTTTAATTAAGCAACGTTAAAACGCTTGACGTTTCAGCCACGACCTTCATCAGCACCAAGCTTTTTAACGTTGCTTAAATGAAACAATGATTTGTTGAATGGTCAGCGAGCGTTGTGCTTTTCCCTTTGTAACGATGTTGAAGCGTTTGGGCTGCAGCCCGACTGTCGGTTGAGCACCATGCACTTCTTTCCAGGCTCAATAGAATTGGCCATTGTTGCATTTATAGAACAGCATTCTGAGAGATGATATGATGAGCTTGAAAACGTTGTAGTTAAATGGCACCTTTAATATGACTACTGGTCCATTACAGTGAATGGGGAATGTCCATTCTATTTCGTCTGAGCTGTGGGTTTGGTGGCAGGTATCCCTTTAAGTATGAACCCACAGATAAAAGACACCTGGCTTATTCCCACACCTTTAATATACGCTGCATGAAAAAGTACAATGCCTCCTTAAAGGAAAGAAGTGCACAGACCATGGTTTTAGAAAATAAATCATTTTACATTAGTTCTATACAGTCTAAAGAATCACCATTCACAAAGATAGCCCGTATGTTTAAATATTTTCCAAAAAATCTTTGAAATTAGAATCCAGCATAGGAAACTCAATACAACAATGGTATTGACATGAACTGAAAATGAGTAGGAGACTGCTTCATTTGCTTCAACTCAATTATGCCCCAAGGACAATGCTTATTTATGTGTGTCTCACAATTACAGTATTGTAACGAGACCACGGGGCGATATCACAATGAGAAGGGTGAAAGGCTCACAAATAACAATGACAAATGTAATCGTTTTAAAAGGGAAAATGAGAAGACGATAAAACTTTGAAGGACGCCTCGTAATCTTGCAAATCCTCCCATCGGTTTATTATGTGCTTGAGCGCCATACAAAACCCAGTCTATACTGCTTTTCACAGACAAGAGGCTGTAGGTGCTTCACATGAGCTCAATGTTCATTGAAAGCCCTGGCATTGGAAATTTTGAGTTGGGAAGTGAATTGTGAAAAGACATTTGAATGGCGGATGTCCTTGGGCAGGAAATTCCACAATCAAAGGCTGGGACAACGCTTGAGCTCTGTCTCGTTCTGCCTGTATGTGTGTGTGTATGTATGTGTGTGTGTGTGTTGTAAGGGGGAAAAGAGTGAGGGATAAAAGGTGTGAAAGCTGACGACCATGCCTCAGCACAGTATGCAGCAACACACCCAATAATCCATGTACAGCAGCACTGCAAGTATCCTCACAGTAAATAGTGAAAGATTACATGTCAGTCTCCAGTGGAAAGGAAATTCCACACAATCCACTGAAACAATGACTCACAAAACTTCTCTGGATCCAGATCCAGATTTGATTGGGATTTAATTCAGAGTTGATTCACATTTCAAATCTTATTCACGTCAGGAGAGTCAATACAAAAGATGACAGGTGATCAGCAACACAGACCACCGCACCATTTCTCTATAGGGTATCTAATGCACTGGGGCAGCCGATGGCATGTGAGTGTCAGCTATCTCTGCATCTTGGATGGTTCTACAACTGATGATTCCCAGGAATGTTGGAATGACAATCACCAAGACAACAACAACAACAACAACAATATCAACAGCAGCATCTTACTTGGTGACAGGTACTGTACAGCTCCTTGGTGAGTGTCAATCCCAACAGCATTTGTCTGCCTAAAAGAACGCAGAGAGAAAAATACATGAGTTTAGACTAATGTATAGGTTTAACTGAAATACATTCATGCACATACACATCCATGCACACTCACACACAGCACACAAACTCACACACAAACTCACACACAGCACACATATTCACACACAGCATGCAAACTCACACACAGCACACGCACTCACACACAGCACACACACTCACACACAGCACACAAACTCACACACAGCACACGCAGTCGACACAGGCCAAACTTCAAATGAGCAAGACAAAGGAGCTGATCGTGGACTACAGGAAAAGGCCGTCCGAACAGGCCCCCATTAACATTGATGGGGCTGAAGTGAAGCGGGTCGAGAGTTTCAAGTTCCTTGGTGTCCACATCACCAACGAACTATCCTGGTCCAAACACACTAAGACAGTCATGAAGAGGGCACGACAAAACCTTTTCCCCCTCAAGAGACTGAAAAGATTTGGCATGGGTCCCCAGGCATGGGTCCTCAAAAAGTTCTACAGCTGCACCATTGAGAGCATCCTGAGCGGTTGCATCACCGCCTGGTATGGCAACTGGCGCTACAGAGGGTAGTGCTTATGGCCCAGTACATCGATGGGACCAAGCTTTCTGCTATCCAGGACCTATGTAATAGGCGGTATAAGAATATTTTGAAGACAAATACACAACGCAGAGGAGGAGAGGACGAGAGTACGATCAATAGGGAATTGTCAATGTAAATAGTTGGTTAAAAGGTCGAAGGGGACAGAACTTGTGCGGTTTAGCCTCTTTGCATCCACTGGTTTCAAGTTAGAGGTGTAAGGGAACTCAGTGTTAGAATAAGTCATTTTTTTCCTCAAGCCTTTGGTCCAGCAGTTCAACAGCTGTTTAGAATCTGTGGAATATCACTCCTGAACTCAGAGCTACGTGTGCTATGGTCTGTACATTGAGTCTGGAGCAGGATACTTGTTATTTGGCCCTTGGCCCAGTTGTACTGCAAGGACTTCTGATTGGTCAACCCCTGGCTAGGGTGGGGGTTATGAATGGCATCCTGTTCCTTTGTTCCATGGAGAAAAGCTGAGGACAGGGGAGACTGAACATCTACATCCCAGCATAACATCTATGATTTGTCCTTCTCAAAAAAACGATTTTTCTCCCCCTGATTTGCTTTGGAGTTTGTGTTATTGAAGAATAACATCAACTGCTAACAGCAGTATCAGAGGAAGGCCCATAAAATTGTCAGAGACTCCCGTCACCCAAGTCATAGACTGTTTTCTCTGCTACTGCACGTTAAGCGGTACTGGAGTGCCAAGTCTAGGACCAAAAGGCTCCCTAACAGCTTCTAGCCCCAAGCCATAAGACTGCTGAACAATCAATCTAATGGCCACCCAGACTATTTATATTGATCCCCCCCACCCTTAGTTTTGTACACTGCTGCTACTCGCTGTTTATTATCTATGCATAGTCACTTCACCCCTACCTACATGTACAAATGACCTCAACTAAACTGTACCCCCGGAACCGGTACCCCCTGTATATAACCTCGTTATCATTATTTATTTATTATTTATTTTTTACTTTAGTTTATTTGGTAAATATTTTCTTAACTCTTCTTGAACTGCACCGTTGGTTAAGGGCTTGTAAGCGTTTCATGGTAAGGTCAACACTTGTTGTATTTGGCACACGTGACAGATAAAGTTTGATTTGGTTTGACACTATTTTGATAATTGTTAGTGTAGGTAAGAAACTTGCCACTCAAGGACAATGTGGACGTTTCTGTACACTCTCAGAGTCCTCCCCCATCACTGCCATTAAGGACTGGTGTCCCGCTACCAGGACAACTTCCGGTGAAACCGGAGGGCGCAAATAAATAATCATAAATATTATGGATTTTAAACATTTAGGTACATATAAGTGTCTTATATCGTCTGAAAGCTTCAATTCTTGTTAATCTAACTGCACTGTCCGATTTACAGTAGCAATGACAGCGAAAACATACCATGCGATTGTTTGACGACAGGATCCCACATCAAAATATCTTTCCACCGGCGCAGGTTTCATACAGTACATTCACATATAACGATTAAATGTTCACTTACTTACTTACTTCTCAAAAAATCTTCCTCTGATTTGTCATCCAAAGGGTCCCAGCTATAACATGTAGTGTCGTTTTGTTAGATAAAATCCTTCTTTGCCATCGATTCAAGTAATCCACTCGTTCAACTTGCAGAGAAAGGAATCTGAAAATATACCCCTATACTTTGTTTCAACAAGTCAAAATACATTTCTATCTACTCCTCAGATACCCAAAAATGTAATCATATACATTTTAACTATAATATTTCTTACGGAAAGAAGTATGTTCAATAGGAAACCAATTTTAGCAGGTGAGTAATGTCTTCATGTCGCTCGCAAACACGAATCTCCAAGACTGTGTCCTTCTACTAATACTGATATTTCTAATTAGTTTTTGAAGTTACAAGCCTGAAATCTTGAACATAGACTGCTGATACCCTGTGGATGCCATAGGAATTGCATCCAGGGAGCTAATTGTCAATATGACCTTTCTCTTGCATTTCTAAGGATCTAGGATGGTCCCTCCATCCTCTTAGAAAAATTCTGTTTGGTTTTTCTTTGTATTTTCTCCTACCATATCTATTGGGTTATATTCTCCTACATTATTTTAACGTTTCCACAAACTTCAAAGTGTTTTCTTTCCAATGGTACCAATGATATGCACATCCTGGCTTCAGGACCTGAGCAACAGACAGTTTACTTTGGGCACGTCATTCAGACAGGAAGTGGAGAAAAAAGGGGCCTAGCCCTAAGAAGGGTAAAGTCAGCGCAATGTTTTTTTGTGCGGGTCTTGGTTGGTTGGACCGCTCTAAGAGTTTGGGAACCGCTGACCTGCAGTCATCTGATCAGTTAACCTCTCCTACTGAGAGACGTGAACAAATACAATTGAGAAAACTCACGGCCTTGTGAGGGAATGAGAATCTGCCAACAATGTTTTTACATCTGATACAGCAGCCACCATCTGACAATATAACAATACAATAACGGAACAATGTAGGAGGGAACAAAAAAAACATGAACATAAGCAGGCAATTTTTCACATATGATGGAATTGAATAGAGGCGAATTCTATTGCATTATATTTCAGCATCAACTTGTAAGCTGTGTGAGTGGAGGAGAGAGCAGAGGGCGCCAGGGGCAGAGTACTTCAGCTCATGCAGACAGTACAGCAACACAAACACGAGGGAGCTTTGAATAGAACCCTCAGTGACCTTGATTTATAATAGGAACGCAATGTAGCCTCAAATCTCTATGTGGAAAGCTCAGTCTCCACCTCATTTTGTGTGCAGTGTGCACATAGCCTGTCTTCTCTTGAGAGCCATGTCTGCCTTCGGCGGCCTTTCTCAAAATTGATTTTGGGTCAGTCACAGTGGTCAGGTATTCTGCCACTGTGTACTCTCTGTTTAGGGACAAATAGCATTCTAGTTTGCTCTGTTTTTTTGTCAATTCTTTCCAATGTGTCAAGTAATTATCTTTTTGCTTTCTCATGATTTGGTTGGGTCTAATTGTGTTGCTGTCCTGGGGCTCTGTGGCGTCTGTTTGTGTTTGTGAACAGAGCCCCAGGAACAGCTTGCTTAGTGGGCTCTTCTCCAGGTTAATTTCTCTGTAGGTGATGGCTTTGTTATGGAAGGTTTGGGAATCGATTCCTTTCAGGTGGTTGTAGAATTTAACAGCTCTTTTCTGGATTTTGATAATTAGCGGGTATCATCCTCATTCTGCTCCGTATGCATTATTTTTTACATTGTACATGGATGATATTTTTGGTGTTTGTCCCATTTTGTGAATTCTTGGTTGGTGAGCGGACCCCAGACCTCACAACCATAAAGAGAAATGGGTTCTATAACTGATTCAAGTATTTTTAGACAGATCCAAATTGGTATGTCAAATTTGATGTTCCTTTTGATGGCATAGAAGGCCCTTCTTGCCTTGTCTCTCAGATCGTTCACAGCTCTCTTTCTCCTCTCTCTCATCTCATCGAAGGTCTGACTACAATAGAAACACGACAGATTAGCATTTTCCATCTGACATCTTCAGCTGACGTATAGGGGGTGTGAAAGGAAGGATCCTTAGCAAGGCAACTCACCTAGGCCCTAGCAGGCTAATTACACACTGATAATTAGCACAGCGAGAACAATCATCAGACAGACAGACAGACAGACAGACAGACAGACAGACAGACAGACAGACAGACAGACAGACAGACAGACAGACAGACAGACAGACAGACAGACAGACAGACAGACAGACAGACAGACAGACAGACAGACAGACAGACAGACAGAATCCCTGTATCTCTTCTTCCATTGTTCTCTATCTGCACTGATCTGAAACCACAGAATGGTTCAAAAGTAACATGCTATAAGTTTAGCTTGGGGAATTGCTTTCACTAATTCAACTGTGAACCTGATGCATATGAGCTTTGGCATTATTTCAAACAAATTCCACCATTTTTTGGGGGGGAGGTGGGTTATACAGAGTTATACAGAGTTAATTATCAACAAAGGAAGTCAACAGTTGTCAATAAAGACATTGCTGGGAAGGTACCTAGCATCTGTTTGCCAGGTTGGTTCCACCATCACAACCACTGTTATTCTTTACACATTTTTCTTTCATGCCTTAACTGTTTTGTTCTTCGATTTGGCATTGAAGGGGTGAATACCTTGGGGTCTGTAATCTGATCAGATCCGCCGTCCTATACGGTAATCTAGTCAACAGTTGGGTGGATTAAGCCCATAATCTAATGACATGGAAAGAGTCAATTCTGTGGTGTGCTGATCCCTCCTAACCATATTGAATGGCTTCCATTGGCGTGTGTTCTACACACTGTGTCCACAAGCAGATGTCAAACAAAAGCCACTTAGAGATGCTCTAACAATGATTGATGTTGTTTTCATAGATGTATAAAAGCAATATAGGCTCTAAAGAGCTCATTCAGTGTGTATATGCAGAGAGAGAAAGAATTAAGAGTTGAAGTGACACAAATAGGCTATTGTACAACATTGTCTGAGTGCTGACAGACAACAGACAGGTAGACAGATGGCTAGACTCTCCTTGACTACGATTCAATATTGCTTTGTTCATCCTGACACAACTCCACAACCAGGTCCTTCAAAAATAACAACGTCTCAACGACTCAAAACATCCTGAAATCGATAAAGAGGTCTAGCGTCATCATCCCAATCCTTCCATATCCAATGTTCACAAACAACTGCTGTTTACTTCTGTTGTGGGTGGGTCCTCGAGACCATGCAGGTGTCTGAGAACCTGCCTGCACAAACTCCTCGGTAGGTTTCTCAGCACAGAGCACCCCCATGTCATCTCCTACAACGCGAGGAAGGAAGAAGCCCCCAGTGATCCAGGCGGCAGACAAACAACTTTGTTCCTTTCAGCTGCGTTTAATTAGTCAAGAGACCTCTGCTATGTAAAGAAGGGCTTACATAAATCTTGCAGGATTATGACCGCTGCTACAAATCAATTACATTTGCCTCCCATCTTCATAACCAGGGCTCAGGCCCCTGGAGACAGACAGACAGACAGAGAGACAGAGAGACAGACAGATAGACACTGTGAGATGTTGCTTTGAGTATAACACAATACCACTCATCTGTCAGGAGGTTTCAAGGCCTCCTGGGATAATGTGTACCGGAATTAATCAGAAAGAAGCTTTTTATTGTTCAACAAATCCACTGGAATGTTATACAAATGTGATACAAATGATGTTGATGTGTCTGATTTTAACATTCTGCTGGGCATTAATATGATTTTAACATTCTGCTGGGCATGCAGGGCAGTCAAGCCATTAATATGATTTTAACATTCTGCTGGGCATGCAGGGCAGTCAAGTCATTAATATGATTTCGGTCCAGTTAACCAGGCATTCTGGCAATTTATTGATGTCAAAGTTACAGTCAATTCCCCCCAAAACAAAAGTGGTATTCTGCAGGGTTGGAGTGAATTCCCCCCAAAACAAAAGTGGTATTCTGCAGGGTTGGAGTCAATTCAAATTCACGGCAGTCAATTCAGAAACTAAACTGAAATTCCAATTCAATAACTGAAAAAAGGCCATCTAATTTCAATGATTTCTTAATCAGCTATTTATGTGAAAAGTGTTAACATTTTCTGATTTTAAATTCAAATCACTTCCTGAATTGACTGACTTCAATTAGAATTGGCCCCAACCCTGATATACTGCATAATAACCACTAACCTGTGGAAAGGCAACATTCATCAGTTATGGACAGTAGTTACTCTGCTACAGAGACTGTGTAATAGAAAGTATGGCCTACTTTCCTTCTATTGTAGTTCTTGGTAAGTACCTCTTCTACTGTAGTTCTTGTAGTTCTTGGTAAGTACCTCTTGTACGTTACAAGACAGAGTCACAGAAATACGGGCAAGAGTAAAACTAGGCTCTAAAACCATCTACAGTCTATTCACAAAGTATTCATAACCCCTGACCATCTACAGTGTCTTCACAAAGTATTCATAACCCTTGACCATCTACAGTGTATCCACAAAGTATTCATAACCCTTGACTTATTCCAAATTTGGTTGTGTTACAGCTTGAAATCAAAATAGATTAGATTTAAATTAAATCAATTTCTACACACAATACCCCATCATTACAAAGTGAAAATATGTTTGAGATATGTTGGCAAATGTTTTGAAAATTCTATACAGAAATATCTCATTTACATAAGTATTCATATCCCTTTGGTCTGACACTCCGAATTGAGCTCAAGTGCATCCAATTTTCTTTGATCATCCTTGAGAAGTCACTACAACTTGTTTGGAGTCCACCTGTGGCCAATTCAATTATTTGGACATGATTTAGAAAGAAATAAACCTGTCTATATAAGTTCCCACAGTTGACAGTGCATGTCAGAGCAGAAACTATACCATGAAGTCCAATGAACTGTCCGTAGATGTCGAATATATAATTGTGATGAGGCATATATCTGTGGAAGGGTATAAAACCATTTCTAGTGTTGAAAGTTTCCAAGAGCACAGTGATCTCCATCATAGGGAAATGGAAAAAATATGGAACTACCCAGACTCTGCCTAGAGCTGGCCATCTGACCAAACTGAGCAACTGGGCAAGAAGGACCTTGGTCGGGGAGGTGACCAAGAACACAATGACCACTCTGACATAACTACAGAGTTCTTTGCCTGAGATAGGAGAACCTGACAGAAGGACAAGAGTCTTAACAGCACTTCACCAATCTGGGATTTATGGGAGAGTGGCCAGACGGAAGCCTCTCCTGAGAAAGAGACACATGACAGCACGCCTGGAGCTTGCAAAAAGGCACGTGAAAGACTCTGAGATCTTAAGGCAAAATATTCTGTGGTCTGATGAGAAAAATGTAACTATTTGGCCTTAATGCAAAGCACTATGTCTGGAGAAATCAGGCACAGCTCATCACCTGTCTAACACCATCCCTACCATGCAGAACGGTGGTGGCGGCATCATGCTATGGGGGAGCTTTTCAGCGGCAGGGACTTTGAGACTGGTAAGGATAGAGGGAACAATGAATGGAGCCAGAGTGCAAACAACCTTAGACTGTGGCAAAGATTTATGTTCCAATGGGACCCCCAGCATACAGACTTTGCTGTTCACCACCTCTCCCCATCTAATTTAACAGAGCTTCAGAAAATCTGCAAGGAAGATGCTTCTACAAAGTATTGTCTCAGGGGTGTGAATACTTATGTAAAGAATATTTCTGTATTTAATTTTTAATTAGGGCTAGGCCCCGTTTTTCTCAATTTCCGACTAAATGACGTGCCCAAAGTAAACTGCCTGTTGCTCAGGGACTGAAGCCAGGATATGTATATAATTGGTATCATTGGAAAGAAAACACTTTGAAGTTTGTAGAAATGTTAAAATAATGTAGGAGAATATAACACAATAGATATGGTAGGAGAAAATCCAAAGAAAAAACAAATATTTTTCTTTTTTTGAGAGACCATATTCTTAGAATGGCAAGTAATAAGGTCATACTAAACATTAGCTCCCTGGATACAATTCCTATGGCTTCCACAGGGAGCCATTAGTCTATGTTCAAGGTTTCAGGCTTGTAACTTCAAAAACGAATAATAAATATCAGTTTTAGTACAGGGACACAGTCTTGGAAATTCGTGTTTGTGCGCGCCATTTCCTATTGAACATACTTCTTTCTGTAAGAAATATTATAGTTTGATTACATTTTAGGGTCTCTGAGGAATAAATAGAAATGTATTTTGACTTGTTGAAACAAAGTTTAGGGGTAGATTTTCGGATTCCTTTCTCTGCAAGTGGAACGAGTGGATTACTCAAATCGATGGTGCCAACTAAACAGACTTTTTGGGATATAAAGCAGGATTTTATCTAACAAAACAACACTGCATGATGTAGCTGGGACCCTTTGGATGACAAATCAGAGGAAGATTTTCGAAAATTAAGCGAATATTTAATCGCTAATTGTGAATTTATGAAACCTGTTCCGGTGGAAAAATATTTTGATGTGGGACCCAATCCTCAAACAATCGCATGGTATGTTTTCGCTGTAATAGCTACTGTAAATCAGACAGTGCAGTTAGATTAACAAGAATATAAGCTTTCAACCAATATAAGACACTTATATGTACCTAAATGCTTAATATCCATCATTTTTATGATTATTTATTTGAATTGCGCACCCTCCAGTTTCACAGGAAGTTGTCCTGATAGCGGGACGCCTAGCCCTAAAAGGAAAAATTTGCCAACATTTCTAAAAACCTTTTTTCACTTTGTCATTATGGGGTATTGTGTGTATATGGGTGAGTAAACAAATCTATTTCATCCATTTCAAATTCAGGCTGTAACAACAAAATGTGGAATAAGTCAAGGGGTATGAATGCTTCTCATATCCCCATATCATTATGTTTCTCTCATCCCTCCCTTATTCATCCTCCTCCTCCGCCTGCCCCCTCCTCTCCTTGCCCCGTCTTACAGCAGTTATTATATTTCAGACGGTTTCAGACATATTAAATAGAAAACAAAATCAATAAATCTAGCGAGCAGAAGTTTTTGCTAGCCTGGCGAGCGGGCGAGGGGGGCTTCTTGCCTTCCCTCCTCACCCCATCCGCTGCGTCCCGTACGGTAATGAAAAGGTTCTCGGGCGGCGAATCTGCTCAACATGGCATTAATCAGTGATTCCTTGCCTCAGCTCCCCATATGAAATATCAGGCCCCTCTCCCCCGACAAAGGCTCCCTTCTGTCTGAACAAGGTGATCATTATCTGCTCCTGTAGGAAATTAAAGGCCGCGCGGCGGTAATATGCAGATATGCAGATTGGCAGGGGGGGTAGAGAATGGCAGGCCGTCCAGGGCTAAGGCACCGCCACTTGATTAATCTGCACAGCATGAATACCAAATCAACTAGCAGCGTCTCAGGAGGGGGCGGCGAGGGGGTGGGTATGGGGCGACGCATTAAAATGTCACTTTTCTTACTCCATTCTTAACAAATCATTTTTTTCATCCTGAGGAGGAGAAGCAGAGATCACTTTACGAAGAGGGTTTCAGAAGGAGACATTATGAATATACCCCCCTCTACCTGTTTTTAAAACCCTTCTCTGTTCCAGGGGGTTGGGGTTGCTTTGTTTGGGGACGACAGTCAGCATGGTGCCTTGGCTGCCACTCTGCCGTGTCTAGAGTCTAACCTCACAGATCATCACATTAGCTGTTATCCCATAGTCCCACAGCCTCACCACCTCTTGGTCTTGTAGGTTGTTGACCGAGCGTTGTTACTGTTTAACTTTTGAAGTCCTGTAATTGACATGGAGGAAGATGGACGGGGGGGTCTATTAGAGGTCTACAATTTCTCTGCTTAAAATGTGATTTTAAACCTAACATTAACCACACTGCCAAACTTATGCCGAACCCTAAACTTAAATTACAAGCAAAAAGCTCATTGTTGTTTTCATACTTTTTTACAATGTAGACAATTTGACTTTGTGGCTTTGGTAACTAGTGACAACCCCAAGTAGAGGAGGTTAAAGGGATAGCAGACCATGGTAGAGACTGGGTTGGGGTTAAAGGGATAGCAGACCATGGTAGAGACTGGGTTGGGGTTAAAGGGATAGCAGACCATGGTAGAGACTGGGTTGGGGTTAAAGGGATAGCAGACCATGGTAGAGACTGGGTTGGGGTTAAAGGGATAGCAGAACATGGTAGAGACTGGGTTGGGGTTAAAGGGATAGCAGACCAAGGTAGAGACTGGGTTGGGGTTAAAGGGATAGTAGAACATGGTAGAGACTGGGTTGGGGTTAAAGGGATAGCAGACCAAGGTAGAGACTGGGTTGGGGTTAAAGGGAAAGCAGACCATGGTAGAGACTGGGTTGGGGTTAAAGGGATAGCAGAACATGGTAGAGACTGGGTTGGGGTTAAAGGGATAGCAGAACATGGTAGAGACTGGGTTGGGGTTAAAGGGATAGCAGAACATGGTAGAGACTGGGTTGGGTTAAAGGGAAAGCAGAACATGGTAGAGACTGGGTTGGGGTTAAAGGGATAGCAGAACATGGTAGAGACTGGGTTGGGTTAAAGGGATAGCAGACCATGGTATAGACTGGGTTGGGGTTAAAGGGATAGCAGACCGTGGTAGAGACTGGGTTGGGGTTAAAGGGATAGCAGACCATGGTAGAGACTGGGTTGGGGTTAAAGGGATAGCAGACCATGGTAGAGACTGGGTTGGGTTTAAAGGGATAGCAGACCATGGTAGAGACTGGGTTGGGTTAAAGGGATAGCAGAACATGGTAGAGACTGGGTTGGGGTTAAAGGGATAGCAGAACATGGTAGAGACTGGGTTGGGGTTAAATGAATAGCAGAACATGGTAGAGATTGGGTTGGGTTAAAGGGATAGCAGAACATGGTAGAGACTGGGTTGGGTTAAAGGAAAAGCACAACATGGTAGAGACTGGGTTGGGGTTAAAGGGATAGCAGAACATGGTAGAGACTGGGTTGGAGTTAAAGGGATAGCAGAACATGGTAGAGACTGGGTTGGGTTAAAGGGAAAGCAGAACATGGTAGAGACTGGGTTGGGGTTAAAGGGATAGCAGAACATGGTAGAGATTGGGTTGGGTTAAAGGGAAAGCAGAACATGGTAGAGACTGGGTTGGGGTTAAAGGGATAGCAGAACATGGTAGAGATTGGGTTGGGTTAAAGGGAAAGCAGAACATGGTAGAGACTGGGTTGGGGTTAAAGGGATAGCAGACCGTGGTAGAGACTGGGTTGGGGTTAAAGGGATAGCAGACCGTGGTAGAGACTGGGTTGGGGTTAAAGGGATAGCAGACCATGGTAGAGACTGGGTTGGGGTTAAAGGGATAGCAGACCATGGTAGAGACTGGGTTGGGTTTAAAGGGATAGCAGACCATGGTAGAGACTGGGTTGGGTTAAAGGGATAGCAGAACATGGTAGAGACTGGGTTGGGGTTAAAGTGATAGCAGAACATGGTAGAGACTGGGTTGGGGTTAAAGGGATAGCAGAACATGGTAGAGACTGGGTTGGGGTTAAAGGGATAGCAGAACATGGTAGAGACTGGGTTGGGGTTAAAGGGATAGCAGAACATGGTAGAGACTGGGTTGGGGTTAAAGGAATAGCAGAACATGGTAGAGACTGGGTTGGGTTAAAGGGATAGCAGAACATGGTAGAGACTGGGTTGGGTTAAAGGGAAAGCAGAACATGGTAGAGACTGGGTTGGGGTTAAAGGGATAGCAGAACATGGTAGAGACTGGGTTGGGGTTAAAGGGATAGCAGCACATGGTAGAGACTGGGTTGGGTTAAAGGGATAGCAGAACATGGTAGAGACTGGGTTGGGTTGAAGGAATAGCAGAACATGGTAGAGACTGGGTTGGGTTAAAGGGATAGCAGAACATGGTAGAGACTGGGTTGGGTTGAAGGAATAGCAGAACATGGTAGAGACTGGGTTGGGTTAAAGGGATAGCAGAACATGGAAGAGACTGGGTTCGGGTTAAAAATATTTTAATTTGATTTCACCTTTATTTTTAACCAGGTAGGCTAGTTGAGAACAAGTTCTCATTTGCAACTGCGACCTGGCCAAGATAAAGCATAGCAATGTGAACAGGCAACAATACAGAGTTACACATGGAGTAAACAATAAACAATAAACAAGTCAATAACAGTAGACAAAAATAATATATATACATTGTGTGCAAAAGGCATGAGGAGGTAGGCAATAAATAGGCCATAGGAGTGAATAATTACAATTTAGCAGATTAACACTGGAGTGATAAATGATCAGATGAACATGTGCAGGTAGAGATACTGGTGTGCAAACGAGCATAAAAGTAAATAAAATAAAAACAGTATGGGGATGAGGTAGGTAGATTGGGTTAACCATGAACTTGTTCTAATATCTTTACTAATACCGTTCATTTTCAAGAACATGCATTTTGAATTTAATATTTTTTTCTTCCTCTTTTACATATGTTATTTTCGAGGACCCAAGCTGAGGCCTTTGGGTGTAGGGGTGTGTGGGGTGAGGAGGATTTAGGATGGTAGTTTGTGATTGTGGTTCTCGCCAAGCATTGTCTGCTGAAATGAGCATTCTGCAATATTTTTAAAGGTTGTAATTTCCTGCTATTTCTATCAGGATATTCCTCTCTCTGCCTATTTGATAATTTGGCCGTTTCTCTGCAGTTACGGTATAATTAAGTCTGGTGACCTTTGGCCTGCTGCTTTAACAAGGCATTTAGAGATGCTCCCCGAACGCAGATCTTTGCCTGATGATGCTCTTTCTCTCCCCTCTCTCCTCTCTCTCTCCCTTCTCTCTCCTCTCTCTCTCCTCTCTCTCTCCCCTCTCTCCTCTCTCTCCTCTCTCTCCCCTTTCTCTCTTCTCTCTCCTCTCTCTCTCCCATCGCTCCTCTCTCTCCCCTTTCTCTCTTCTCTCTCCTCTGTCTCTCCCCTCTCTCTTCTCTCTCTCCTCTCTCTCTCCCCTCTCTCTCTTCTCTCTCTCCCCTCTCTGCCCTCTCTCTCTCTTCTCTCTCTCTTCTCTCTCTCCCCTTTCTCTCCCTTCGCTCTCCTCTCTCTCTCCCCTCTCTCTCTTCTCTCTCTCGTCTCTCTCTCTCTTCTCTCTCCTCTCCCTCTCCCCCTCTCTCTTCTCTCTCTCGTCTCTCTCCCTCTCTCTCTTCTCTCTCTCCCCTCTCTCTCTTCTCTCTCTCGTCTCGCTCTCCCTCTCTCTCTTCTCTCTCTCCCCTTTCTCTCCCTTCTCTCTTCTCTCTCTCTCTCTCTCCCTCTCTCTCTTCTCTCTCTCTCTCTCTCTCTCTCTCTCTCTCTCTCTCCCTCTCTCTTCTCTCTCTCTCTCTCTCCCTCTCTCTCTTCTCTCTCTCCTCTCTCTCCTCTCTCTCTCCCCTCTCTCGTCTCTCTCTCCCTCTATCTCTTCTCTCTCCCCTTTCTCTCCCTTCTCTCTCTCCCTCTCTCTCTCTTCTCTCTCTCCCCTTTCTCTCCTTCTCTCTCTTCTCTCTCTCTCCCTCTCTCTCTTCTCTCTCTCGTCTCTCTCTC